>NW_010389811.1:0-1076 GCF_000710305.1 Buceros rhinoceros silvestris | reverse complement strand
AGGAACACAGATTCCCAACAACCTGAACCTATATGCATGCTTTGTCCAACCGGGACGAGAAAGATTTATGTCCTTCTGCACATGTAGATTTAAAAAAAAAACAAGGAATGAAACAACTACCATAGATAGAAATTGCCTGATCAAACACAGACAGTGAATCAATCATACAGATCAAAAAATGGCAACTGGAGGATATTTAACTAGCTGATTCGCTAAAGGGTGAATTCCAGCCTCTCCTACACAGGTTCAATCACACCAACATCACACTATCCCCACTGACACCTGCAAATAGAAATGCAAGAAAATATAAACCCTTCCACGTATTTATTTAGTACATAGGTAACAGAAAATTTAAAAGGGAGAAATCCAATTAAGGACTACCTCTATAATTTCAAAACGCTGCACATTTGGGATGTAACCCACGCCCAGCGCATTCTGATCGACTCTGCAACACCACTGAAGCGACCAAACCCCAGCACTTCTACATCTTGTCCACCTCTCTGATTCAACCATGCTAAGTCACACGTGAACTACCTGGACATCGTTTCACATGCACAAAAATAATTTAGTTCAGGAAAAATATTTCAGATTGTGATCAGTCTCACATCTGTCTACTCAACAATCTAAACTTGGAGAAGGCAGCTTTATCTCTGGCAAGGTAATTTGTCTCGCTTCGCACCTCTGAAAGTTACAAGCAATCCATCACAACCCTAAAATTCCCCAAAAAATCTGCTTGAGAAAACAGATCTAAACATTTATTCATTGTTTAGACCCAAACAGAATCCTGAACTGACTTGTTTTGCTTCCATTTTACTTAAACACGACCAATTTGGTGAGATCCTTAAACTAAAGCTTCTGGAACTCCTGAACATAGAATCATAATCACGGAATGGTTTGGGTTGGAAGAGACCTTAAAGATTATCTAGCTCCAGCCCCACTGCCATGGGCAGGGAAACCTTCCACTAGACCAGGTTGCCAGAGCCCTGTCCAACCTGGTCCTGTACAGTTCCACAGATGGGGCATCCACAACCTCTCTGGGCAACAAGTTCCAGTGTCTCACCACCCCCACAGTGAAG
>NW_010389810.1:0-2984 GCF_000710305.1 Buceros rhinoceros silvestris | reverse complement strand
CAAAAATACTAAGACAGATGCGTCGTTTAGGATTGCTCAGAGAGGTTAACAAACACAAATACAGGTATCTCTGTGGCTCTACCTGAGTCATCAGTCTGTCAGCTCCCGTGTTCTCTTCATCCTTAAAAATAATGTCAGGGTTGTAATTTGGGGTTAGTTCTTTAAATCTCTCGGAGTTTCTTGTGATCTTCCCTTCATATCTTCCACTGGCCCCTAGGGTCTTCTCTGCCACATTGGGAATAAACTGCTTATAGGCTAAAGGGGTCAGCTTTTTGGGGTGTCTCCTTTTTCCAATGCCCCTGCCTGGTCCACAAGTCAGCCCAGAGGAGACTAAAAGAGCGCAGATGAAGCCCACCAAGAGAATTCTTGTCAACAGCAGCATTTCGTCCATTGAATCCAATTACTTCAAAGCTCTCTGTGCCTATCCCTGGCTGTCTCTCTAGAGCTCTCTCTCCTCCTATGTCCTTGTCTGCTTTCTGAATCGTATACTATCCACCGATCCCTAGCAAGACAGGTGCTGGAATGGCAGGCTCTAGGTCGCTGATAACGGAACACATCGGAGTTTGGTCGGGAGACAGCGATCGAGAGACAAAAAAAGGGTCTGATTTTAATGGTAGCAAAGCAAGACGCTTGTGAGAGGAGTCTGCCTTTAGTTCTATATTATAGCTGCCAGGGCCGAGAGCTGATTGGCCAAGGCGAGACAAGCTTGTCTTCTGATGTTTTAACCCTCAAAAAGGCAACAAATTCTTGAAAGATTTTTTTTTTTCCTTTTACCTGAAGGGCTTGGAGCTGAGAGGGGTGGAGATCGCGTTTTCTTGGGATAACATCAATTACACGCTGTTTTTTTTTTTTTTTAAACTTTCTTGGCAGAATGGTACATTTGTCAGCAAGAGGAACAGATGCCTCTGTGAAAGAGGAAAAAAAATAAATAAGATTAGCAGGCTGTCTCAGTGCAAGTCAAGTTTCTAAGGGCAGTTGCGGTTAAATAAAATGCCGAATTATCGGGGAGCGGTGCAAATAGAATCGTACTGGGGAAATATTAACACCCAGGGGGGCAATAATGCCATTTAAAAGCGCACCCACCTAAGTGGCTTTGTAACAGGTTTCTTCCCTCTGAAAAGGGAGATCGCCTTCCCTCCTAAAGACATACATTTTTAAAGACACTCGCCTTTTAGCTGATAAATGGCCACTTTAAAGGCAGAAACCAGCTAACTCTGATGCGAGGCGGCAGTTATATGAAGTTAGCGTGTCTGCCTTGTGTATCACACAACTGCAGTGTGGAAGGATCTAAATGGCACCTTCTTTATTTTTTGTTTTTTTCCAATAAAACGAGGACTATCACCGAGTTCAAAATAATATTATATCTTCAGAAGTTCATGAAAAGTCAGCTGATTAAAAATTAGATGGTCTCCTGAGCACGCTGTTGCTGTATTCTTTGTTTCTTTGGTCGAAGGCGGAGAGGAGGGTTTCAGACTCTTACACCTCCTTGCCGGGTATCATTAAGTTTTTAAGAAAAGAGTAGTGTTGAAAGCATCCGCAAACACAATTAACAGAGATCGATCCAAGCAAAGTGAATGGAAAGGGGATAAGTTTAATGTTAAATTAATTGTTATCTCATGCAGCGTGGCAAGTGATGTCTTTATCCCGATCTCCAAAAGCTACTAATCAGACAAAGGTGTTGAGAGACGAGCAAAATTGCAGAGATGGGGCTGATAGAGCAGGTTAGATAGAAAAGCAGAGTCCCATATGAACAAATACTTCTGTGCCTTCAAAGAGCTCCTTTACTTTTGCTCCTAAGAAAATGCAATTTGTCCTGGGATCTAGAAACTTTCAGGAGTTTTTTATGAGTTCTTAAAATTACCAGGATGACATGATAAAGTAATTCAAAGTCCACTTTTTTCAGAAAAACAACAACAACCATAACAAAATCAACTTTATTTAAGTTTTCCTTTTTTTTTTTTCTTAAAAAAACCCCTCTTTGGGGCGAGCAATTATATGAGAGTTTTCTGGTCTATGACATCGTAATCAACTTACTTAAAACAAGTGAAAATGGACTTAAAAATTAGTTCTTAAGTGTTAAAAAAGTTGTATATCCGTAAACTGTAACAAGCAGGACAGCATGGACTTTGCAAGGGACAAAGTGGTCTTTTAATGTAAACTTCTGAAAATAGCCAAAAGGGGTGATCCCGACTCCAGCTGGTGCTCTTCCCTCTTTTTTTAGCCTATACTGTTCTTCTGCTATTTAAGTTTCTTTTCAGAGTTTCAGTAAATCACTGATTTCTCTTTCCGAACTTTAAATTTAGGAGTTTTGACTTGGGAATGGGTAAAAAGTTAGAAAGCCAGCAGCTTGGCTTCTAGGTGTTTATCAACCAACTTAGTTGCAGAAACAAGTTGTATAACAGCTAAATACCTGCTTCACGCTTTAAAAAAAAACAAACTGAAGTTTTATCTCCCCGTCTGCATGCATGTGAGAAGACAGATACAAGGAATATATAATTTATACAAAAGAGGGTATGTTCTTTTGATGTGGTTGCTTAAACAGCATGACATGATATAACAGTTGATTAAACAGTGCCAGGGAATAAAAGCTATTCTTAATGGTGTGGGATACTGCAAATCTTTTATCACCCCGCTTACCTTGTCCCCCTCCCCAAGGAAAGATGATCGATATCCCAGGCACTGGACTGGTGGACATCGCCATGAAGAAGTATAGAGAATAAGGATAAACTCCCTCATTATCAGATTGCCATATGTACAAAGCAGTCACCCAAAGATTAACAGGAAAGGAAACGCAAAGAAGGAATTAATTAAATGCAAGTAATAAATGCACGGAGAAGGAGGGGGAGGGGGGCAGAGGGAGAAATCAAGAAAAGTTGTAACTGTGGGAAGCTTGAAATCACCCTCCTATCAAATTAGACGTGAAAGAAAGCAGAGCTGGGGGGGTGCGCGGAGGGTCTGCTCAGTTTCAGCGCAGGCTGGAGCTG
>NW_010389809.1:414-3769 GCF_000710305.1 Buceros rhinoceros silvestris | reverse complement strand
ATTTTATTATTATTATTCTCATTGAAGTAGTTTTAGTTTGCTTTTCCAATCCGTAAGTCTCTCTCCCTTGTTCCGTTTCTCTTTCCCCTCTTTAGGAAAGGCGGGGAGTGGGTAAGGGGTAATAGAGAGTGTCTGTCATTTGTCTGGAGCTGGCGCAGCTCTAACCCTTGACAAAAATCCATTAGAAACTTCAGAAGTAAATAGTTCTCATGGTGTAATAACTATCTTGGTAGCGAGGAGACAATTAAATTGAGCCCCCTGACAGAGGTGAAATGCGCTGGCATTTCCGTGAGTCGCTCCACTTTCCCTTCTGTGAAGCTGCTCACTGTCGGTGCCTTCCTTGCTTTATGGTCGTATATTAATGCATTCAGTATGAGACTCCACTTCAGCAAAAAGAAAGCCAGGTTCTTTCAATAGTCACGTTTCTCTTGTAATACACCACTAGAAAAAAACAAAACCAAACCAAACCAGAAGCAAATAAATGTAGATGTCTGGTCTGCAAGGAATATTGATTTTTATCAGTGATGTTAAAAGGTATGAGCCCATCTCACTGAAGTATTTAGGCCCCACACTTACTCCTTCTAACGTAAATGACAAAAAGTTCAGGAAGATCAGCCATGTGCAATTAAGTCTACCACATCACTAGGCTGTGTCTTACTCATTTTATTCCAACTCAGTGGCAATGAGGAGCCGCTGTCTCCTTGGACGCGTCCTGGAGAAAGAGGACTAGTCTGTACGTTGCAGTCATTGTGCAAGGTGTTGAAGAGCCTGGTTCTGACCGCTCGCCCACCATCTGTACAGACACGTGCCCCAAGAAAGGAGTTTGAGAACAGCCCGTTTTCAAGCAACTGACATTTTCTTTCTGCAGAATTTATCACTGTGCGTAACTTCTCAAAATAATTCATTTTGGATTGAAAACTTTGATGTCACTACTTCAGATGGCTTGGTTTGGTCTGGGAGATCTTAGAACACATTTGATTTCTAAATCAAGTGTATGAAATGGTGGGGGTCCAGCTTCCATTTCAGTAGGGCAGCCTTAAATTGATGGGCAGGATTCTCGTAGCCACTATAAATCTGTTCAAGTTCAGTGAAGTTAGTACACCCATCACTCGCATCTCCTTTATTTGCAAGATTGATGTAGTTTATATAGAGACCAATTTTAACTTGCAGTCCAGTTCCACAATGGTGTAATTAAGCTGATACTGCCTGGGGTGCGTACTCCCAAACCATCCTTAGAGATAAGAAGGAGTTTATAGAAGGATAAAAAGCAACTTAACATTAGTTTTTAAACAAGCAAGCTGCACTTGTTCAAAGTGTGGAGAAGTCTGAAGAACAGTGCTTTTTTTTTCTTAATAGGTTAAAAGAATGGCTAGTACTGTTTTACAGATGAAAGTTGAACAAGTTTAATCTTCATTAATTTAAACAGATTTAAAAAAAATCCAGGTAAGAAGTTATTTCATTCTAACTATTGAGCCTGTCATTGATCTGTTCTAAACTCAATTAATACAAGCTTCTTGTACCGACTCAAGCATGTATAAAGTGCTGTCTTCATTTTTACACTGTGCACATACGGTACAACGTCACACAAAGGCAAGCTTGTGTTAGAGGAAAGTATGTTTTATGCAGTATATTCGATTCCTTCTCCACTCCTATGATCCCCTCTAGTGGTCAGTAATTGTCTGCTAACCGTTTCTCAGGAATGAGAATGACTCGTACCACGTCTTCTGTATTAAACAGTCTGTCTCCTCCTCATCTGAATTCAAGAGAACTGGGTTTTTTATGAGAAGGACCAAGCAAACCAATATTTTGAAATGTGTAGCTAGTTTCTCTAGCAAGTGGTAAATGTAGAGATTTATCGTGAGCTGGCAGAAGACCTATCCCCCAAATTCCCATCTTCACCTTGCTGTCAACTCAGGGTCCTTCCCGCTCCATCTAAAAGAGGTATAGATAGCCACTCCAGCATGCTTCACGGAGACACCGTTCGTTCAGGTCCATGCTGGTGCAGTGCTGTCTTCATTTTGTACCCTTGGCTGCGCATGTCGTACTCCTTCCTCGCGCAGAAGTTACCCGACTGCTGAGGGAGGCGGCTAACTAGTGAAAAAGAAATCCTGACGAAACCCAGAAAGCTCTAGGGCGCTGCTGACCCATTGAAGCCACAGAGGCGTTTGACGTGAAGGTGATGGCTGAGACCTCTTCCTGTGGTGGTCTTGATGGTACCTTACAAAGGGCATGGGGCAAAGTCCACTCCCGTGGGAGCAGGCTGCTACAAAATATTTTTTAGCCAGCTTTATAATGATAATTCTTCCTCCCCCAGGGTTGGGAAACTTGAATGGACATGGAGAAAGTTGTGGATTGGTGAATGGCAAAGTCGTGAGCAGCTGTTAAGCAACCTAAGTACGTGATCACAACCAAAAATACCTTTCACTTGTGGGGCTCAAGGCACAATTTGTGACATTCAGACTTGTATTTCCTCATGTACGTAACACCTCTACTGTACAGAAAAGTTAGGGTTTTTAAAAAAAAACCTTGTGGCATTAAAACAGCGATTGATGCATGTGGTTGGCTGTCGTATATAGGCGATGTTATCAAAAGAGAGTGAGAGAAATGACTAGTTTAGGTATCCTCTTGGAACATAAATTACCAAAATACTTTTACGGCATGTAGAAAAATTTACAGAGAGAGAACCAGGGAATAATGTTGGTACCTACTTGTGCCACACAGTGCCCCTGAAATTACCAGATCACTTCTTAGTTTTGATAATTGTGTTATTTGATTGCATTCCTTTCTAGGTCATCACAGATCGAGCCACTGGATTTTCTGAAGGTTCATTCATACATGACCACACTGGTAAAAAAATCAAAAAACAAAAAACAAACCCACATCATTTTCCTTCGCATCAATAGGAAAGAAGAGTCTCATGCTGAGCTAGATTAAATCCCAGCCGCCGAGGAGCTAATGCAGCAATATTGTTTTAGAGAGAATTTCGGATATCCTTCACCAGAGGCAGCTGTGAGCGAGGGACAGAACAGGGGCAGTTTGGGACCGAACAGACTGTAAACAAGCTGGTGCTAGTTTACATCTCTCTCAAACTGCCGTCACTAAGAAAAGCTTGGAAATAAGCACCTAGACATCTTGAAACAGAAGACAAAAGAGAATCAAAGATGAGACAAAGTCACATGTTTTGGGAGACCTGTCTCCTAGATTTCCCAGTACTAATAGTACTGAAACAAAACGGCGGCAGGTCGCAGTGCTGAGAAGGGATGAGCTGAGAGGGACGCAGCGGGTCATCCCTCGCTGTTATGTGCAGTACACAATCCCACACAGGCTGCGAAGCTGTAGCCGCTTCCCAGGTCTC
>NW_010389809.1:0-302 GCF_000710305.1 Buceros rhinoceros silvestris | reverse complement strand
TAGGCCCCCCCCGGGGTCCCCCACACACCGGCCACATCCAGCCGCAAGCCCTGCATTCCTTGGTGGGGAACCACCACAGGAACTGGTCAGGAACCAGTCCGAGCTGCCACCATTGCGGGTGCCAGTACAACACAACCCGCCTGTCCTAGCTGCCTCCGCGCTTTATTAGAAACACCATGAACAGCCTGGATTTTCAGCTCCGCCAGGCCCCTGGAGCTCGTCCCCGCCAGCTCCACACCCCCAGGGCAGCGCTGAGGCCCCCCATAGTGGAAAATCGGGGCTGTGGGGCCCTGCACCGCCTC
>NW_010389808.1:471-968 GCF_000710305.1 Buceros rhinoceros silvestris | reverse complement strand
GTGCCCGAGTCGAGCCCCGCGGTAGCAGCCGAGGACAGAGCGGGGCTGCACCCAGTGTCCGTCTCCACGTACACCGCGAAGCCCTCCAAGACCTCACCGGCGTTGCCCCGGCCACGGGTTGCGGCGGACTCAGCTCGGCAGGCCCATGTCCGTTAACCAATCTTCACCCCCCAGACCCCCACCACTCCCGACAGCTCCGCTGCTGCCGCAACTAACAAAGTTTTTATTCACACCCTCGTTACCTCCAAACTAACAAAGTGACCGAGAAAAAAACAAACAATTTTTAATGTAAGGGTTGCTCACCTGGTGCGGTAAAGATCAGATCTCAGAGCAAAGGGCTTCTACTTCCAGCAAAGTCTGGTTCCCCGACTTACTCAACCGGAAGAAAGAGCTCCTTTAGCTGTTTTACATACACTCTTTTAAATCTGTTCCAAAGGCGTTTGATGTAGAGCATAAAGATGCACCTTGCGCGCTGCTGTCAACAGCCATCCCGAGGC
>NW_010389808.1:0-307 GCF_000710305.1 Buceros rhinoceros silvestris | reverse complement strand
GGTGGCCAACGCCCCAGCCGAGGGAAAGTTACAGATATCAAATTTTTTAACTCAAAATTTACAACCCTTTTCTCTAAATTTCAGCCCTTCGCCATTCGGC
Organism: Buceros rhinoceros silvestris; assembly: GCF_000710305.1. Taxonomy (NCBI): domain Eukaryota; kingdom Metazoa; phylum Chordata; class Aves; order Bucerotiformes; family Bucerotidae; genus Buceros; species Buceros rhinoceros. The sequence continues at coordinate 207 of NW_010389808.1, read as the reverse complement.
AAAGCTTTTTCCAAACGGTTTTAGATTTAATCGGAAACCGTTTGAGTTGTGTTTTGATCCAACTGCCGCTCTGCGTTTATTTCTTATGAGAAACAATACAAGTTAAATCGAATCAGTTTCACGGACAAGAAGTCGGAGCCCCCGGGTTGGGGTGTGCTCCGGGCCGTGCCCGCGCTGCCGGGACCCTCCCGGGACGCGGCGGCGCGG
>NW_010389807.1:18193-18444 GCF_000710305.1 Buceros rhinoceros silvestris | reverse complement strand
CGGGGTTTCAGGGGTGGCTGCGGTTCGCGGTGCTGCGGGGGGACTCGCTGCGGGGGGAGGCTTCGCTCGGGTGCGGGGCCTAGAGATCGCCCAGGGCCTCCTGGGGGGCTGGCGAGCTTGGGAACAGGTAGTTTTTGTGGCTGGGAGAGAAGCGCTGCTCCACGGGCGGGTGGCGATTGCGCTGGGCAGCGCCGCGGTCCCGGTCCTGGTCCTGGCTGCCGTCTCAAGGCGGTGACCTGCGGAAACCTGCT
>NW_010389807.1:15889-18084 GCF_000710305.1 Buceros rhinoceros silvestris | reverse complement strand
CAAATACGGAGTGCTTCGTTAATAAGAGTCGTGCGCCCCTTGAAACGCTTCGGCGGTGTGGTGAGGCTCTCCTTGAAATTCACTGCCTACAAATGATCAGGATGTTCCGCAAAGGAAGATCTCTGCCTTCATTTTCCGTGGTGGGGTATTCCTTTTCGCTGCAGTGGTGCCATTTAGGTGGTTCATAGTGCATCTGCAGGGATTTGGATGTCGTGGCTTTCACAGAACATTGATGGGGGTTTGTGCTCTTATGGACAGGACGTGCCTCTGGACGTTCCTTGGACTCCAGCGCTTTGCTAGCACGCACCTGAAGACACAGAGCACAGCTGTTCGCACCTCTGCTGCGCACTGCCAAGGGAGTTCCTTTCTCTAATGGTCTGTTTTAAGAGACAAAAGGTTTTAATGCTGTCTGTGTCGCTGCTGAATCAGCTCCGTGCTGGGATCAGCCTCCTGGGTGGGCGGCTCACCTTCTCCCTCCCGGTTAAGACACACATTGGGATGGATTTGTGTGGAGACTGGTCTGGTTCGTTCGTTCTCCAGGTGGGGATGAGTCTTCAGTGAATGCTCCCTGTGCGTGATGTTACCAGTTACTGGTGAAACTTTTGGATAATACACAAAATAAAGACTGTCCTCTGTTACGGTGGGGTCTTCAGAGACTGGAAACAAGCACTCTGGTTCCAGTAAACCTGAAGGCACCAGCCTCATCAGTTGTGGTGGGGAAGGATTCTGTGCGTGGATCGATGGATTACCAGCTGTTTATCTTGTAAATAACAACGTTTTCAAAATATTCGGAATGCTGTTATTTCTGTCTTCACTTTGAAAGCTTTGTCCTCTTGCTGGGGAGGCTCTGCAGAACAACCATAAAAATACATAAATTCTTTTAATATATTTTGTGAAATGTATGTGCTTAGAACAGCCCAGCAGCTCTGGCAGTGACATCCATGTAACAGGACAAATAAGGACTATTTTGATGCTTATTTTTCTTTTTTACTCTGAATATATTGTGCATTTCCTTCAGTCTTATTGTAAAAATTTACCAGGACATAAATTCTGAGCTCTCACTGTTTTAAAAATAAAATAATACTTTTCAGGGGAAACATATTTTATTTGCTGGTTTGTTTGTGGTTTTATTTTCCTGCCCAGAATCTCTCTCTGTGCTGTGGGTGTGTGGTATTTTATGAATCTGGGTCCAGCCAGGCTGTGTGAAATCCCTCAGGACCAGGAGCTGGAGAGGTTCACAGTTCTAGTGATGTGACCAGTAGGTTAGCAACTGTATTTGCTGATGTACCAGTTTGCCTTTTATTTGTTTTTTTTTTTAAATACATCTATGAGCAGTTTATTTTACAGCAGAGACCCCAGGGAATCCCAATAGATCCACTGCACATTGGTGTTTTAGCTCTTCAGTTAACCCAGGGCACTTGGCAGCTTGGCCCTTAGATGGAAATCTCTTGGTGCAGCTCAACGATCACGAGGAGCAAGAATATTCAAAATTCTAGTGGTAAAATCTGTTTACAAGAAACACAGGAACACCTGCAAGTGTTCTAGAGACGAGACAAGCCCTTGAGTTCCAAGGTGTAGAGTACCCGCTCTCTGCTGTAAGTAATCCTCACGTGAGCGGATTTTCCCTGAGGGAAACTTTTACTATAAATAGGAGCTCTTGGCCGTATTGTAGCATCTGGCACTGGCGGCTGCTGGTGACAGCTCAGCCTGGGCTCGGGCTCTTACACTTATTAGGAATATGTGAGTTCAGGTGTGGGGCTTCCTCGAATTTTAGAATCAAAGTATTGCTCTTGTAGAAATACCTAAAGCTGTTCGCGAGTTGTGTGCTGCACGTGTCTAAAATGTACCTACACTTTAAAAGAGCAATAAAATGAACCCTGTTCTGGTGCAGGGTCTGGAGCACAGTGTGCTGAGGAGCGGCTGAGGGACCTGGGGGGGTTGAGCCTGGAGCAAAGGAGGCTCCGGGGAGACCTTCTGGCTCTGACAACTCCCTGACAGGAGGGTGGATTGAGAGAGGGGTTGGTCTCTTCTCCCCAGGAACAAGTGACAGGACTAGAGTAGATGGCCTCAAGCTGTCCCAGGGGAGGTTGAGGTTGTCCCTGACGAGCCATTTCTGTCCCATTGGGGTTGTGCAGGCGTGTCCCAGGCTGCCCAGGGCAGTGGTGGAGTCCCCATCCCTGGAGGGGTTTCCCAGC
>NW_010389807.1:13948-15786 GCF_000710305.1 Buceros rhinoceros silvestris | reverse complement strand
TGGAGGTGCTGCTGAGGGACAGGGGTCAGGGGGGACCTGGCAGTGCTGGGGAATGGGGGGTTCGAGGGGCTTAAAGGTCTTTTCCAACCAAAACAATTCTGTGATTCAGCTCCAGAATTTTCTGATCCGTTTCCCCAGTCAAATGGAACCAGTCTTATGAAAACTTCCTTAGCCCAAGCAAAGCAGCCTCGATATTATATGGGCACCCAGAGTGTTGCGCTGCACGTTTACGTTCCTGCCTGCCACAGGGACCGATCTCCAGCTGCCCTTTCTTCTCTGGCTTTCCAGGAGTCTATGTCAGTGCTTCGGAGAAGAGTTGAAACGTTGATAGCTCGACCAGCTTTTTGTTCTCCGAAATGGGCTCGGCAGCATGAGCCCAGCGCTCATTAAATCACGAGAGGTCTCAGGTTGAGATCTTTATTGCGAAGCCGTGTGGGCGGTCTGGCCCGTGGTAAATACAGCTGTAAGGAGTGCAGCAGGGTTTGTGCAGGAGCGTGTGTCTGCTGCGGGAGTGACTGGGGTGGGAGCACTACTGACCCACTGCAGAGGGAGAGGGATGGTTCTGTAATGCTGAGCTATGGGACTGGGACATTTCAGGGTTATATGTAGGAGGGAAACTCAGGGGTTTTTTCCACCTTATGCATAAATTTCAAATACTTGTTCCCTTGTATCTCGAGACATCCTTCCCACCGCTCTAGGGGATAGAGGGATTATTAATGAGGAGGGATTTTTATGCTACAGCTCCATAAAAGTTTCAGTGTCTCTTTTTTAATCTAGGGAGCTCTGAAGAACCATCTCCCCCCCAGGGGCATTCCACCCCTGTTTGCAAACTCTGTTTTGCTCTTGTTCAAGCACCTGTTTTAGAGGTACAGCTGTGTGGTAACTGTTGAAGCTTGAAAGAACCCCTTCCAGTTTCGAGTCTCACCAACTGCGTGGGGTATCTCTGGGCACATTCTCCCTTTAGGGGTTTGCTTTGGTTATCTGGGTGTTTCTGAGGACGAGCACAGCTTTCCAAGTGGGAAGGTGCAGGAATAAAGAACTTTAAATGTTCTGTTCTTTTATTTATGGAGAAGGCTCTTTCCGGTCATGCTTTCTTGGGTTCTTTCTGTACTATGTGTTGTTCCTTCAGTGAGAGAACAGTTTGCCAGGTTTCTGAGCTGGGAAGAGCCCACGGTTGGCTGCAGAGTAGTATTTCCTGAAATCTGTCCAGGCGAGCATCCCCCATCTGCCCAGCCACTTTCTGGTCTCTGTGACAGGGACTTTAACAGGTATCCTGAGATTTGTTTCCTTTCACACGATTTTTGGCAGTGGGATTCATCAAGGGAATTGCAGAAAACCTGGAGTTGGAATGGGCAACGTGATACAGAGATGCTCCAGGAGCCAGTTCCTCTGCAGAGCTGTTGTTCTTGTACAGTAAAAATGCCGTGTGCTTCCTCACAAGGCATAGTTGCTGCTTGAACCAGGAGCTAATTTCTTGTCAGAAGCTGTGAGGAGACATAGAGACATCTAATGACGTGTAGCTGGGGACTTTCTGAAGTGGAGCCTGGAGTAAGGTGAAGGAGGAACATGAAAGTTGTCTTTACATGGATTTTCCAGTTAAAGTTTTACTCATGAAACTTCTTGGTAAGTTTGTCGCATTGTTTCAGAAGGTAGCTGGCATTGGTGGCATAAACCACGTGGGATTGTGAGAGGGACTGGTGTTTGTTCCTCCTGTGCTCAGAGCCTTGCAGCCAGCAAGGTCTCTCTCCTAAAGCCTGCATGAGGCTTTTAAAGCTGTTCCTCACAGCGCTGTCAGGGCATCAAGCCAGCCTGGCCAGATCCTGCTGGTGGTGAAAGAG
>NW_010389807.1:3999-13858 GCF_000710305.1 Buceros rhinoceros silvestris | reverse complement strand
GAGTGTCTTTTGATACTGGTTCACCTCTGGCATTCTGCAAGTCTTCCACCTATAGTTGTCAGAATCCTGGAATTTCACCACCTCAAAGTCTATCTTCAGCTGGACTTCCTAGCTCCAGCTGTTTAGTATTTCCATATGATGGATGTGAAAAGCTGTTGTCCCATAATTCTTCAAGGCTATTCAAATGCTCAAACATCCAAAATGTTCTTGTGTTTTTATTAACCGCATTCATGCTCTTTAGTGTCCCTTAAATTTTTGTTTTTTATTAAAAAATCCGTCTTTTCTGTAATATCTCTGGGAGAGGTTTTTGGCTCTTTGGTCATGTTCATTAGCTTGAGTGTAGCAAGGTTTAATAAATATTTCACTGTGATTTACACGCGGTTTTCTCTATTGCTGTGATGACATTGGCCTGTATCGTGGGATATATTGCTGTTCTCTAAAGTTCTTCTTTTTGCCAAATTCTGTTTTGCATTTCCTGTCATCTGAGCTTTTATGTACCTTCCAGAGCTTTAAGTCCACTCTCGTCTTGGAAGCAGAGACAGACAAATTGATAGGTTCCAGTAAGCACCTCTGGAGGAGGTGCCTGCCCAACTTTGTGCCTTTGGAAATCTTGCTCTGCCCCAGTGGGAACACACCTGGCCTTGGCCTTCGCTTCACCTCAGCTTATTCCCATCACCCATGGAACAGGGAACACGAACAGTGGCATGGAAAAGCCCTCTGCTCATTTTGTTTCTATTTTTTAAGAAGGAGGTGGAGATGCAAAATGAGGTAACGCACAGGTTCAGGGTCACCCTTGCTGCCTTTCGTACTAGTGTCTCCCCTGGTGGCTGGGACCTTGCTGTGACTTGAGAACTTGGCATCACAAGATCAGCGCTGTCAGCACGGGCTCGGCTTCCTCCCAGCCTGCAGCATGGCTTCCTCCCCCTGGGATGTCATGGCTTGTCTGAGGATGGCCTGCAGTCTCTCGCCTTGCTAGGCTGCCCTTGGAACAGCCGAACAGCCGCTTTCTTGGTTCCCCTTCCAGCTTTTCAACTCCTTCCTCTAAGTTAGAGATTGTTTTGAGGAGCGGCTGTAGTGAGTGCATCATGTGGTGCCTTCTCACCCCTGGTTTGGCCTTCAGGCCGTGGTAGTAGTTTGGATCTTGCCAGCTGATCAGCTGAAGCCTTCGATTTTTCTTCGAGTTTTTCTTGGATTTCCAATTGTACGTGCCAGACAAGCAAGCAAGGCGGTTTTCCCCCGGAAGGCATGGACGCCTGCTGTCCTCTTCCCCATAGGTTTGACCCAACGGGGCTGAGACAGACCCTGCTCCTGCGCCTGTTCTTTGGAGACAGGGTGAGCTGCTCCATCATCTCCTCTGTGGGAGAAAGACTGTGTTGACTTCTTGCCATGGTTTCTGCGTGTCTGAAAATATATGTGTAGGTAAAAATGCTTCTTTACTCTTGAGCTACACTGGCGAGTGTTCTAAGAAGGTGTTTCTGCAAACCTAAGGGTACTGCTTTTTTCCCTGTCGTCTCCAGTGAGGGGCTGAGGGTGTGAAGATGTGCCAAGAGCATGGGGTACCTGTTTGTCCACGGTGAGCTCTTCTGCTTTTCGGAAACAATTCTGCCATTCGTTTTCTGGTGACCGAAGGTGTGCTGCATGTCTCATGTTGTAAACCTTGCTCTCTTGGGACAGTCAGCTCCCTGGCTGATGGATAGATAGATTGTCCTTCTGTTTTCAAAGGGCTTTATCCTTTGCTGTGTGTACGCTTCTGAGTTAGCGTACGCTCGTGGTGACAGCTTGGATAAGTTCAGGCTTCTGTTCTGGAATACACTGGTTCAGTGTGACTGGGAGTCTGAAACGTGTGTTGTAATTTTGGCGGAACACTGGAGGTGACCACTTTAGAAGTGCGTTTTATGAGTGGAAAGTAACGCTTCGTGGTCGGAGGCTGTGTTCCCTCCTGTTGCTACATCTGGAGCAGAATGTCTGCAAGATCACATGTTGGTGAGTAACGTTAGGAAGAATGCAGAGCTTGGGCACACCAGCGAATCCCCAGCGTGGTTGTGCTTGGCTTCCAGAATTGGCCAAGAGCAGAATTTGTCTCCGAGGACTTGAAAAATTTTGCGTTTGTGGTATAGAGACCCTTAATCTATAAAATATCTGCTGGAGGAGAAAAAACTTCTACCCATTAAAAACGGGAAGTAGTTTTGTTCATCTGTAAATGACTTGCTAATGCACCGGCTGCTGCACCTTACAGCGAGGAGTAACAGAATTCGTGTAAGGGAAATACTCCTTTGAGAAACCTCATTTGCACCAAGTACACGTGGGACTCTGCTGTGCCAAAGGAATGTGACTGTGATGAATATCTTCTAAAGGGACCATCCTCTCTGCAGGGTTAATCGCTTATTTCTAAACAAACGTACCCAAATGTGTCTTGTGCCGTGGAAATGTGATGGTTATTATCTAGTCTTTGTATCAAAATGGATTTATTTTTACACCAAGGCTTTGGGCTGTTGCTCGGTGCTCGAATGAAGCTTTTAATGGAGGTAATTCTGCACGTTTGCGTACAAACCGTAACTTTTTTCTTTTCTGAAACTGATAGCTTCGGTAGATAGTGTTCTTCAGAACACAACGCTCTGCAGAGAAACTTGTTCCAACATGTGAATTGCAGCACAAAATACCACACAAACATGGAACATTAACAGCACCTGCATGTAGCCTGCGACCATGAGGTTTTCAGTCTTTTCTGAAAAGTAATTTCATAGTCCCTATCAAGTGATTAAACTTTTGGACTGAAGCAGTTTGAGTACGTGTGAAAGCTCCTGGTTTTCAAGTCTTGTCTGATATGTTTGGGGTGGTACTCAGGGTACCCTCCAGCTGTTGTGTTGTACCTGTCTTTAAACTATGGCCTTGGAGGAAAGCCCCCTTTTGGACGTGCTCTTTGCAGTGATGCCAGTGTCGCTCGTAACAACGAGCTTGGCTGTAGACAGCCTGAGAAAGTGAACAACCCAACGATACTCCGGGATCGGCTGTAGCATGAGTGCGGACCTGGGAGGTGGCTACAAGCAGTTGTCTTGAAGCATGGAGATGACCCATCGCGCTCCACTGATCCTGCTCTGCTTCTACAGGATGTTTCCACAACGTAGGCAGCAGTGATTTTGGCCTGAAATGAGTAAAGTTCATCACTGAAACAATCCCGTGTCCTTTAAGACAGGTACTGCTCACGGCCTGTGCTTTCATGGGATTTGAAACTCCTCCAGATCTGTGTGTGTCTCATTAGCAGCATCTTCAAACGTCTTTCCCTTGCTCTAGCCAAACTGTCAACAAAACATAAATGTTCCAGTAGTACCGCAAACCCTCTACCCTTTCAGTTTGTGTGATGTATAACTGGAAAGAAACAGGAGCCAAATGACAGTTCTCTGCCATCTGTTTTAGTTGATAAATGAAGAAACTTTGAGCTCAGTTCAGCCCTGACTTTAGGTCCTGGCATTGTGCCTGTTGAAGCCGGAGCAGTATCTTCACCCCAGTTCCTGTGTCATTTTCCACTTCAGGAGAGAGGAGGGACGTTGGTTGTTGGAGCGTGGCCCACGGGAGCAGTTGCTTTGCTATACACTTGCTTTTTTCTTTATTTTAGCCTCAGTACTTATGGAAATGGCTCACGCAGTGCTGCGCTTGGTCTCATGCTCCCCTCGTAGTAATTTCTAAACCTTTTGGTGGGCTTCAGTTACGTGTGGTGGAGAACTTGAGAACAGAAGTCAAGTGAGCTGAGTTTCTGTAAGATTAGTGAAAATCCTGCACGTGCTGTTGGGTGCCCCCTGCCCCTTAGTACCCAGGATGCTCTGAGCTGGCTACACCTCATTGTGTTGCCCTTTCCAGGGCATGTAGAAGAGACATGGGGCAGCCCAGAGTGTGGACATGTTGGAAGAAGACAGCAGATGTGTAGGTTCATCGTTTGCTCAGGGAAGAGCTATAGTGTGACCACGAGAGAGGCCAGTCCTGGACTGCTCTGAATACCAGAGTGCCAGAACCTCTGTTTGCTGAATTACTCTGTTTCTAGCTAGTATCAAACCTCACACTGTCTACTAACTACCCACCTTTCTCGTGCCTCCTGAATTCCTTTGTCCCAAGGGAGAAACAGGCCTGCAAAGAGCGTGGGCTCAGCGCTTCATTTGCCATGTTTGGGGGTGATTAGGAAAGAGGACGGGAGGTTGGGAGGAAGCACCTGTGAGCAGGTAGCTGAGAAACTAGCTAGCAGACAGCAATGAGATTCGTGTCGGGGTGGTTTTGCACCCCCCAAAGTCCTATCTAGAAAAAGTTCTTGTCACTTGGTGAGTTGGCTGAATGGTTTGTTTACTCCTTTTCATAAAACTTGATACCAGAAATTGGTAAAATCTGCTGTTAGTTCAGGTGGTGATGAACAATGGGTGCAGCTGATAAGCTTGTGGGGTGTGCGTGGGGAACAGGGTCTGCAAAACACGAGTGAGCAGATCTCCTCAGCAGCTTTTTCTCGTTGAGCGACATTATCTCAACATCTGAGAAGCTGTTAAGGACAAAGTCTGCCAGAGTTTTCTTGTTCCTACAGGAAAAATCACAGTATTACCCCAAGTTACAGAACTGCCTTGGATGCTCGGACGGGGAATTGGCTTCCAGTACTCTCTGTCATTCTATTTAAAGGCAGCCCGCGCTCTGACATGGAACTTAAATAGACAGAAAAAGGTGGTTGGTTTTCTCAGTGCTTGAATGTATTTCAGCTGCTGTGAGTTACTGGAAATTACTCTCTTAGTAGAAAAGGAAATTGTTCTACTGACAGCGGAGGGCTAAGGAGCTGTGGAAATGAGCGTGGTGGTTTCTTTACCACGTGCATTTCCTAGTCATGAGAGAGATGCTAATCGTGAACTCAGGACCTCCTTTTTTCCAAAACAGACATAATTAAAAAGCAGAGAAATAAAGAGGAAAAAAAAAGCCAACAAAGCAACTTAAATTCTTACGAGACCATAACAGAATTTTATCTCTATATAAACAGAAATGTTTCTCAAGCTTTCTCCTTCAGATAAGCAAAAATATCACTTTGGTATAAGGCTGATTTATTTTACTTACTTTAAATTTTAGTGTTTTTTCCTAGTATCTTCTGTGCAGTTGTCTTCAAACAAATTCCTTTGGTTAGTCTGAAAGTGTGTCTGTCCTAAAATGTGTTATCAGATTTTCTTTTTCAATCGAAGGATGCTCACAGCACTGCTGGATCGCTTGTGTTCGTGTGGTGTGTGAGACTTCTGTTATGCTGGGCCAGAAAGTAACGCACCAGGTGTTAGGTTTTGGGTTTGATTGTGTTTTTTGTTTCTTTCCCACCTGGATTTGGTATATATTCATTTAAAGAGTGATCTTTGCTGTTGGCCAGCAGGACAAGTCAGCTAAATTACACACAGGAGATGACATTAGTCCACACCTACACAGGAGAAAAAGCCAGGCAAGATAAACTCAAATTCAGACAATTGGATAGAGGAAACAGAGTAAAATAAACAGGACAGGGAACAGGGAGTTTGACAGTTTCGTTTTCTGTATAAAATATAACAAAATAGGAGAAACTTAGCAATGAAGGCAAATACAAGACGGGCCAGTCCTGTGAAGTGCTGAGCATCCGCAGTGTAACCCACTGGGGTTTGAAGGCTTCGGTGCTGCAGCCGTGAGCTGTGCTAAAGGATGGTTGTGCCTGAAGAAAAGAGATCCAAAGAGCAGAGAAGACCCTGCTCCCAGGTCTCTGTCTCCTCTACATATAGATGTGTGTGTGTGTGTATCCGTGTGTGTGTGATTCAGAGTACATGCTGGTGCTGCCATGGCGGAGTGTAGGAGCGCCCGGATAAACGTACCCTGATCAGAAGACCGTAAAACAAAAACCTGCCTGCCTTGTTCAGCAGAGCTTGGCCGTTGTCTTTGTAGTGAGGTCTTCTGCGTTCTCCCAGCAGCGAGAGGTAAATCCAGTATATGTGTGTGCTGTGTAGACAGGCCTGAGTTGGTTTAATGTAACACTGGACAGACTGGTTTGCTGCTTAGATCAGAACAAACGTTCTAAGGCTTTTGTGTTAGGATTCAGAGGGGTCATAGGTGCTGTAGAAATATCAGCTGGCAACAGGGAGACTTTTGATCAAATCTATAATCCTTATTTTCTTTGTCTTTTCTTGTCCACAAGAAAAGATTGTTCCCTGTGTTTCAGTTTTGACCCAGAGCAGCTGGAGCCCAGCGCTGATGGATCATCTCCTGGAGAGAAGGGCCAGGGCTGGGAGGTGGGCTGGCTGCTCCTTCTGCATCGTGGCAGGAAAGCAGGGGGGAGGGAGGGTGCGCTGGGTTCTTTCTCGGAAGGTTTAATGTGAACGATGACAGCTGCTAAGGCCAAAATAAAAAAGTCAGACTGGAAACGCTGGGTATGAAGTGTGTGCAACGGGTATGAAGTGGAAGCATTTTGGAATTGCCCTGTGTTCAGAAGGACACAAAGATACGTGTACCGGTGTAGTTGGAAGCAGCTGGCTGGTGCTGCTGTGACTTAATACGGACGTTTGACAGGATTCTTTCTGCTTGGTATTCACTGCTCCTCATAACGTTCCCCCTCATCATCATGGTCCCTGTTTGGCACTCTGGTTTGGAAACTGGTACTGACACACACGCACACACAGAGGGGAAGAGGTAAAGCCCAGCTCACTTTCCCTTCCATTTTTCTGTTCTCTTCTTAATTTTGTCCTGTCTGAGACCTGCCATGCTGCCTGTCCTTGCTGCAGGTTTCCCCTGGGTGCTGTACCACCCCTCCTCCTCCCACCGCAGTGGTAGAGTGCATCCTGTTTGGGGGCACTGCTGCGTCACTTCAAGTGACACGCGCTGCCATGAGGAGGGGAAAGGAAAATGAGGAACTAAGCAGGCGATGACTGTGCCAACAGCTCCTTTCAAAAAAATAATCCAACAAACCAACCCAGTCCAAAATGTGCTGGTGGCACCGACAGTTGCTGCGGTCCGTGGGTCGGTCTTTCCTGTTGATGTGGCACAGTAAATAGCTTCGTGTGGTGCTGCTCTGGCTCACAGCAGAGTACCTGCAGCACCGGGCTGCTCCGAGGTCCCACGTCTTACAGATGCTTGTGTGGATGGACCAAATAGGGAGAAAAAAGATGAGGTAAGAAAATGCTTTTAAATGGTAAAGCAAAGCTGAGTCTGCCACTGCATAGGAATGAGAGGAAGCAGTACATGATTTTTGTTCGTGCTGGACTGTGGGACGTGAACTACAGAAGATGCAAGAGCTGGTGCCGAGCTGACTGGAGCTAGTCAGAAACTGCTCGTTCTGCTGCAGCCCCAAGAGACAGCCAGGGGTTGCCCCAGCCACATCTCTTGGCACGCTGTGTGGACTGGGAGTGTCTGGAACTGCATCCTCCACACAGCCGCCACGACTGGCAAAACGGGGTTTATTGAACAAACACTAAATATACGTGTGTATGTATCTTGATTAAGTACAACCTCTCCAGTGGAACAATGTAGGGTTTATCCAGCATTTCTGTTGATTCTGTGAGCTGCGAGGCAGAGCTGGCTCTGTGTGCCGACTCAGTCCCACGATAAGGAAGGTGTGTGTTTGGAGTGAGTTTCGATGCTGATACCCAGGGAGGGCACTCCAAGCTGAACCTGCAGTTCCTTTACCACTGACCAAGCTGTTAACAGTGGGAAAAGCTATGTGGACACATCGTGGCTGTTTTCAGCTGGTGCTCAGAGCCTGCATGTATCTGTCTTGTGGAGTTTTCCTAAGACTTGACCAGTTCTGCAGCAGAAAATCCCTCTAGATGGACAGTAGTGTTGAAAAGCTTATTTTGTGTAATCATCATGGGGTAACTGTGAGCCCTACACTGTATTTTCCATTCCTACTGTTGTGAGAAACCCGAGACTGTGAGCACGTAGTGAGAGAACCAAAGAGGACAGAGAAGATGTGAGTGTACAGAGCTCAGTGCGGCAGTGAGCAAAGCTCTCCATTGCACACCCAGCAGAGCACTTTGTTAAACTTGGTGTAAAGGTCAAGCAGCTTCTTTAAAGTCAGAGTGACCATTAGCTGGCTGACAGCTAAAAGTGTGTTTGAGTGCTCTCTGCTTTGGGGGGCCTCTGGACCTCACAGTTGCAGTGCCTTTATTAGGTGCCAGGCCATCCCATTACTCTGGCAGCCTGTATTTTTTTTGCAGATACTCAGTGAAGTCGTATGGCCATGGGGCCTGTTCACCATCTGATTTTCATTTGTGATATCCCCATGTCCTTAGGAGTTAGAGAAAAGTGAAGTCAAGCAATGTCTTCAGTGTCTGCTCTATATAGATCTACCTGAAATAGCTTCAGGTCACCTTTGCATGCTTAATTTGGAAAACAGTTGAGCAGCATGACTCTTGCCTTGGAGAATTGAGCAGTCTGGGCTCCTCAGTCTTGGGGCTCCTGCAGTATCTGCACCAATCCAGATCTCATCCCTTCCGCTAATTAGGTAGGGGCCCGTTCAACTTGTAGAGCCAGTAAGGGAGGGATGTTCAGTCCATGGGTTGGAGCCAAGTTAGTAAAGTCTCCTCTGCTGAAAAGCAGTTGCAGGATGGATCCAGTCCTCCCAGACGTTCATGAATGTGACTTGGCAGATCTGTGAAAGTGTTCCCAGCTGTTCCGGGGTCAGAGCCTGGCAGCAGAGCTGAAATGCAGTGACCTCCCTGATTAGCAGTTTTGAGAGTTACCTAAGGGGATAGGTTACAGGCTGCCAGGCGCAGAGCTGTCACGGAAGGAGGTGACTGACTGCTCTGCCTGCAGAAAGGCTGCAGAATCGGGCCAAGCATCCCATCAGACTCTCGAAGGTGCTGAAGGACGCTTTGATCACAAGTGTCCAGGCGGTTGCTGGTTCCTGGGGTGTATCTGTCATTAGCACTGGGGACTACTGGTGTAAACGAGCATCACGTACAACGGGCCGGACTGGCATTTCGTTCCACAGCTCTTAATTTGTTATACATGTTTACACAATCATCTTCTGCCTTTAGTTTGCAGTTGTTCCTGCGTAACCGAGACGGGTTTTGGTGAAATCTGAGGGGGCTAGGGCTGAGTCAGCACTCAGCCGACGGCCTTACTTCAGCTCTGTAAGGAGTGCGGTTGCTCCCAACCAAGCCGCTTGTGTGCTTGGCATTAGGCATGTGGTTTAGATAAGGTGCTGTTCTAGAGTCTGAGTTTTGGGGTGTTTTTTTGAGTAAAATCTACACCAATGAGGAAGGTGTGGCTACAAGCGCACCATGTTTACAGAGCTGCAAACCCAAGGTGTAGGGCAGGATTCTTCAGGAAAAAAGCTTTTGGCGTTTAATACATTTTTATGACATACTGAGCTTAAATGTCACCTCTCTTGGAAAAATGATCATGATCTTGTATGTGACTGTCTTAATAACCGAGCTGGTACACCGAAGCTCGCTGCAGTCATCTATACCGCCAGGCTTTAGAGTGAAAGCGGCGTTTTGGGACTATCCTGACGTCAAACCTCGGTTGAACTGAGTACGTACAAAGGATCGTCCGCCAGCTTTTCCTATTACAGATATATGCGGTTTGCAAAATCGGTTTAGCATGTGCTGAAAATTTCTTTCGTATTTTTAAAAGCCTGTTGCTATGGCAACTGAACCCCATAACAGAAAAGCTTTTTGGGAATAAGAAGGCTGAGAAATTCTATTAACAAGCTGGAATAAAGCCATAGCAAAATAGCTCATATTCTCTTTTCAAAAGCAAACCCACCAACCCCAGGAGGGCCCCGTACCCCGAAGCTACCGGCACCTGGCTCACCGGGTGGAAGGGCACACCCTGCTCGCAGGGCTTCGGGGCTCGACCCCCGCGGCCGGGCCCGCCAGCCGCGGGGGCGGGC
>NW_010389807.1:0-3957 GCF_000710305.1 Buceros rhinoceros silvestris | reverse complement strand
CCCGCCCGGCCACTGCGCCCTGCCAGTGCTCGAGCTAGGCTCTGCTCTTACAGTGGAGAATAACCGGGGAGTTCACAAGCATCTTGCTATGAAATAATTCACGGAGGGTTTTTTTATATGGAAAGGTTGAAGTGATTTGATGGTTTGGCTCATGGGTGAGGAAACACGAGCTTTGCTTCTCGGAACTGGGTGTCCCTTTGTGCTTTGCTAATACAGAAACTGGCAGAACAGGCATAACTTTTTCTTTGACGTTAGGGCTTGCAGCCTTGATTCCTTGTCTCATGACTGAGTGAATCAACACCTAATTAAACAGTCACATGAGGGACAGAGTAAAATGCTGCTCAGGCACTGATCACTGTGAATCTTTGGAGAATAACTGCTCACATCTGTCCTCCACCGCCAAGGAACCCTGAACAGCTGCAGCTTTGCTTGCTGGTTTTGTGGGTTTTGTTTTTTTTTTTTTCCCCCCTTGGGGGAAAAAAGATCACATAAACCTCAGCTAAAGCAAAGCTGTCTGTGCAGATAAATGCGACCTGGGCTAAGCGAGGGTAAGACTTGGAACTGCTGGACAAAATCTTGAGGAATCAGTGATTTGAGTCTGTGCTGGGGGTGAGGCAGCTGACAGCCTGCAGTTGTAGCACTCTGCCTTTGAGACTCCCGGGAATTTAACCGAAAGTGTGAACATTGGGCAGCGACGTTGTGAGCGGTCTGGGGGGGCTCTTGGTGCTTTTAGTATTAGTTGTCATTCTTTTGCTTATGGCAGCATTATGAAGGGTCCGTAACAATCACTTTTCATCTCTTGAGTGGGAAATAGTTGTGTGGAGATTTAGCGGGCTCTCAATTACCACTCAGTCACCAGCGCAGCCGCCTTAATCAATTACATGGGCATGGCCCGCAGCCAAGGAACGCTCACATCCCCAGGCCGCCTGCTCGCGCTGCATGACTTTCCCTGCCAAGGCAATATTTTTTTTCCCCCTCATACAACTCACGAAACAAGTATTACAAGATGTCTCAGCCAGCGTAAGCAGATGGCTACCTGCACCCCGGCACGGCGGTAGGCTCCTGGGGACACACTGGGCTGCACAGCAGGTGCCTGGGTCTGAAGTGGACATTTTTACTGCTGACGCTGGACGTGATGGTGGTTTGGATGCTTCCAGTGTTGCCAGGCTGGAAATACCACCAGAGGTCATCCTGGCCTGCCTGCTGCAGGGCTGGGGGGCTCAGGATGTGCTCAGCCCGGGAGGAGGCAGCGACCTGGCACTGTGGGCACAGCATTGCTGCCTCAGCACAGTTCACAGCTTAAAAAGCAAGACTTAAACTGCAGCTGTTGACATTCTGATTTTTTAGCCTTTAAAAAGTCACTTATTTCTTGATACATCTATCAGATTAAAAAAACCCACTTACTCAGATGTGTTTACCCAGCGTTGGTGCAGAAATCACATGGCATGTCAGGCGTAGCTGGAGTTACACTGGCAGTTTGTTTATGCACCTTGCAGATTTTTTTTTCCTCTCTCCTTAAGTAATCTGGCGAAAATCTCAGCCTTCAGTTGAGCAAAAAGAACAAAACTGCCATAGTCCTTACAGCGGCTGGGAAGAGCATGAAAATAAAAGCTTTAAAGACTTTTCAGCCTGAAGAGAAGTACAGGGAATTCAATTAAAATGTTATGATTCCTCCACCAAAGTATTCTTGTTACATCAGGAGTCATTCAAGGGTTTGTTACCATTATTAATGTTGGAGTTGGTAGCAACGGTGGAGCAGTAGCGATGCCTCTAAGGTATCTTCATGCAACAGAGTTCGTGCAGCCAGCCCTGACTCTCATAAATCTTTGTTTCTCTTTGTTGTATCGTTATCCATGATCTCCAAAATAAAAAGCATCAATTCCCCATTAGGTCACCAAAGCGAACTCTGCGGTTGATAAATCTAAGCTTGTGAACTTGGTTTTGTTCCAACACTGTGGAAGAGCCACTTTTTTGTCATAGTAGCTCAGATGTAACACCGATGCTGGTTTCCACGGGTGAAGTTCACCTGATGGTGCGCAGGAAGCACTCAGGGATCAGGCAGAGGTAGATGCTGCCTGTCACCAAGTGTTGTGTTGTCCTTCACACTTCGGAGAGGGGATGGGAAACAAGTTAGTTTTATGTGTGGCTTTAGGATTGAAGAACCTCTGCAGCCATCTCCAGCATAAGGGGGGTGAGGGGGAAGCCTTCGCTCCAAATATCCTCCCCTGCTGCACCAGATAATTCCGTGTGACTTTAGCAAATTCTTTATCTCCCACAACTATTTGCGTGCACCACAAGCTGTTTGTATTGGAGCTTTTTTTCCTCCCCGACTTTTCATTAAATACTCACAATGCTGAACTATTGACACTTTATCTGTAATAGCTACAGCAGAAGATTCTTCTGCTCTGCACACCCAGAGCGCACAATAAAAGAACTGTTTGGCGGGGGGAAAATGCGCTGTTGTCTTGCAGTACCAGTTGGTATTATGGAGGTTTGTTCCGTGTCTTATTTATAGTAGATTGCAACTGGAAATGTGATACAAAACAAACACCAGTGTTCCAGCAGCTTAACCATGCATCAGATTTTTTACTCCTCTAGTTATTTTTATTTTAAGCGCCTTTTATCATGACTTGAAAATTACAGCACGGAAGGCACAGTCAATCTGCTGAGGTCTCCACATCCATGTGTCAAAGAAAGATAATGTTCCATGTCGTGCCCTCCAGGAACGCTCCCAGCCACGTTCCTATGGATGCTGATGCTCCTTTTCGCCACCTGTAGAGACAGTTTATTCCATCCTGAGACCTCTTGCTGCCAGGGAGGATCCTGCCTGTGGGGAGTTTATAAACTTTGGTTCCCTGCTGATTTATTTTTTTGTATTGCATATCAAAAGCACTTTTTTCAGTAGTCTAGAATCTAGTTTCCTTCAGAGAAAATGGGGCCCAGGTTTGACAAACCCACGGACTGCTCACAGCGATGTTCCTCAGGTTTGGCTCGTGCTGCCCTTGACTGGGCTGATGTTGGTGTGTGTGTCTGTAATCTGTGGTGTGTGCAGGTATGGCCATGGGCTCCGCTTGTGTATGCAGGGTTTGTGCTGTAGGGCTGCCCACTCCTCTCCAGCAGCGACGAATAAAGTGGAATTTTTTTTTTTTCAGGGATACAAAAGTGCACAGAAAGCACATTTTTTTAAGAAGTCTGGCTCAGTGGTATCCTACTAAGACAAGTATTTTATAGAGGAATAGTATCCAAGTATTTCTAGTCAGCTTTCAAATAAAATCCTAATTGGTTTTCTCTCGTTTTGTCTGGTGTGGCTTCCAGCTCCTACCTTGGTGCACTGCTAAGCAATAAACATTTCTTGGCTTCTCACTGGCTCTTTGTTGTGTGTGATTACAGCGCATGAGGGTAGCCTGCTTTCAGGAGAAAGACGAAAAAAATCTCATTAAGGCCTTGGAGAACAAAACTGAATCATTTCATTAGTTTTTTAGTTTGTGGTTGGAGCAAACTGTTGTCTGCTCGGTTTGAAATCAGGTGGTTTGTACCCAAAAGGTTTATATGAGCCTTTGCAGTGGTTTTAAATGTTTTCAGAAATGCTTTCGGATAAAATGAAGAAAGTAACCGTTTTTGGTGCTGTTTTGTTTTGAGGGTTGGGGGTGGGGTTTTTTGCTTATGTATGTTAAAGGAGGAGCCACAGCCCCAGTCTGGCACCGGGGTCTGCACAGCCCCACTGGCTCCGAGGTGCTTCATGCTCTGGGCTCTTTGATGGGGGCAGACACCATCACCCGCATCTCTCCCATCTGCATTGGGTGGGTGTGTGCGGATACTCCCAGGATCGCTCTGGAAGGTGGTGGGAGATTTCGATCACTTTATTTTTTGAACTTCAGTGTTTTTCTGAAGCTACATGATATTATCAGCTTCGTTTTTCAAGTTCAAATTTGCAGACCCAAGAGCCTGCACTCTTTT
>NW_010389806.1:556-832 GCF_000710305.1 Buceros rhinoceros silvestris | reverse complement strand
TGCTCGGGACTGAGGAACAGCTTTTCCTCCTACCCAAGGGACATGGGACTCCCTCCCAGGGGGACAACCCCTCCCAGAGGGACCCCCTTTCTTACTGCAGAGCTGCTCGATGGTGGCCCACTGCTCTGATTTTTTCCAGGTCTGTGCCAGCTCCTCATTCTTGGTCCTCACAGCTTCCAGCAACAAGCTGATGCTGTCCTGGAAGCCACAAGAGGGTTGATGGGTGCTGGACACTGCTCGGGCACCCCAGCTGGCGGGAGCTGTGAGACCGGAAGC
>NW_010389806.1:0-304 GCF_000710305.1 Buceros rhinoceros silvestris | reverse complement strand
GGAGCAAGATGCAGTGTATCCCTTCTGCTCCCCCTAGCATTCAGACATACCCCCAAATTCTTCCCTCTCCCTCGGCGTGGAGGCAGTTCTCACCCCCAACGGGCGCGATCAGCTCTGTGCAGGCTGATCCCCGCTCCCCGGTGCAAACGTGCCGTGCCAGAGCGCGCCAGCAGCTCGCTGCGGCCCCAGCCTGATCTCCAGCTGCCCAGGGTCAGCCCTGCGCTCGAAGCCTCTGGCAAACATGTGGTCCTTCGGGCCGGCGCCGGGGCGGGCCGGCGCTGCAGATGTGAACCGGGAGGACCCG
>NW_010389805.1:912-6113 GCF_000710305.1 Buceros rhinoceros silvestris | reverse complement strand
CCAGGAAGTTTAGCTCAAACCGGGACAATGTTTCATGGTGTCTAAACCAACTTTGGCAGAAAGTCTGTTGCAGAGAGGATCCATATGATCTGGCAGAGGAAAGCAGAATGCCTACTAAAGCTCAAATCTGACCAGGTAAGCTCAGTTGTGGCTCCAGAAAGACAGGTGTGGTGGAATCTGTAATATGAATGTGAAGGGAAAGGCCAGTGAACATGAAATAGTGAAGATGGGATTTCAAGTGTGAACAGCTGCAAGTGCAGTCAAAGTTGAAAGACCAGCTGCAGGCAGCCTGCAAGGTAGTCTGTGGTCTGCTGAGGCTGTGAACTTCGGCTCAAAAAAATCCCTGTACATGGAGACAAGCTTTCTCTTTTGGAATTGCCACTTGCCCCTGGGCATGACAAAGTACTTGGAAATCTAAAAGTAAAGTCCTTTCGGGAAAACTTCTTGCTCCAGAAAAGACTACAAGACAGTACTTGAGATAAATGGCAAAGCTATACGCTCTGCACTCTGCACATATGCAGAAATAACACTTACTTGATTTGCAGGATGAACCAAACATACTTACTTGCCAGCAAGTGTATCTTTCTGTCAGCCAAACAAGCAGTGAGGTCTTACAGTTTAATTGGTTTTAAGGACACCTTTTGCATATATGGAAACTGAAGTTTTGACCACTCACTCTTGTGTGAGGTAATCCATGAAGTAACTCCACACAGGTATTACCTAAGTCTGTGCTGCGTGGTTGGAGACAGAGTCATTTCCCAGGAGCTACCTGTCTATCAGGCCAGTTATTGAGGACAGTATGTGTGCTTACTTCTTTTACAGAGGTTTGTCCTTGTGTTGATATTTCACTTACTCTGAGGTTGAATGAAAACACTTTTTAGTTTCCAAGCACTGTGATAACGATAATGTTATAGTGCCACCAGGCATGCTACACTTTGTTCAGAAAATAGCAAGTAGTAGGACAGTATCCAAAGTCTCTGCAGCAGATACAGCACAAGATGGAAGCTGATGAGTGCCTGACAGGGAATGGCAGAGGAAGAGCAAAGGTTGCTTTGTTGCTTCACTCTAAGGATGGTATCATCCAGCAGAGGCAAGGGACCACCTTGCAGAGGGATTTGTTGAGGTGAGTTTCAACCATTCTCGGTGCAGTGTGGCCCTTCCACTGTGCTGGGGAAACCCTGGGGTTTAGGCAACCTACATGCAGTTTGAAGTGGGAAGTACTTCCCTACTATCTGTTGTTCTTGCTCATTCCTGAACACTACTCTTGATCGGCTCTAATTTAGGTTGTTAGCTGTTACACAGGAAAGATTTTGCACGGAAGACTATTCACTTGCCATGTAGCAACGACTGGTCTGGCAGTGTTTAATAGTCTTATGCATGGGTGTAGCAGGGTGGATATATGGCCCAGTAACACCAGGGACATGCACTGAGGTAAAATGGCCTGAAATATTGAAGGTCGCAGTGAATAGCAATGCTCACTTCATCTGTCTGTTAGATACCTGTCATAAACCAGGTAGAAAGTTCTGCAGCAAATCTTTAGGATTTAGAAACATCAACAAAAGCCACTAATAAGAGGAAAAATCCTTCCTGAACCCTTCCTGCCCTCTTCCATGGAAATGGGGATTCTTGTATTGAAAGAAAGGTAGTGATAAGCCTATGGGGTGAAATACCAAAATCTCCCTCTCTTGGCACTGATGACTAAATGTTGAGCAATTTTATATCTTCACCTTTTCTTTCAGACTTCTCTGCTGCAAAAGTGAGGGTATCACCTTTTCCTTCACACAGTTCATTGATTTCCATGCTTAATAATGCAGTCTTTCCTCTGCCCTTTGACACCAAATTAAACTTTAATTCCAATGAAGATGGAAGGACTGCTGAGAGGGGGTTCTCCTGAACACTCAGTGAGATCTTCCAGGAGTTAATTACACAGCAGATACTCTTGTCCTTGCAGCTCATTAAATCCCATCCCCTTCCCTGGTCTGCTATTTCCAGCTAAAAGCAGTTCCTTGTCTCCAAGTGGCTGCCTATCTTTCCTAGCTAATAACTGCAGCTTGCCTGCTCCTTTTGCTTTTCTACAGGGAAGGCCTCTCTTGCTGATAGCAGTTTGATTTGCATGCTGTCAGAAAAGCTTATCGGCATTGCCATGGAGGACAGTAAAACAAACCGGTCAATTAGTCATGTACAGCTCATTTGGATTCCTGTGGTTAGTTATTAGCACAAGTACAACGAAACCCAGTTCAAACTTTCTACTTTTAAAAAGCAAAATGAACAGCCTATTAGTGCTTCAGAGCAAATAAGAACAAGGAGATCAATGGCAGGCATGTAATTCACCACAGTAATTAAACGGGTTTAAATACAGTACTAATCTCAAGACTGCTCAGGAAGCCCTTTATTTAATATCACAGGGAAAAAAGCAGCAGCGGGAGATAGCCCTTCCCTCTTCAGAAAGTGAAACATAAAGAGTTTTGTCAGCTCAATTTTTTCTCCACAGCAGTTTTAATACATACTGTCCTCTCCCCAGTCTCATCTAACTGCTGAGGCACTCTGTGCTAGGAACAAAGTTCTCCTAGGTCAGCAGCTTCTGTCTTTGCTGCGCAGATGAGCAGTGCTATAAGGGTCCTTGCTTTTGCAGGCAGAAAGCAATGATTCTTGCTGTATTTCTAGTTTTGTTACATCTCAAGTGACCTTTCTGAGGCACGTTGGCTGCTTTGATGGGAACACAGGGCTCCCAATCACTGGAGGTGAGCCTGCATTTGCCGATTCTCTTCCAGATTTTGCCTTAGATTTTGGTTCTCATGGCTCTGGGAGTTTCGTTCCTCATGCTGGAGATGGGAAAGACTCCAGCAATACATTTCCAAAATTAATTTTGTTGAAGCATGTACTCTGTACCATATGGCTGATCACAGGCATCACACAACCACCAACCAGACTTTGAAAAATCATGAGGCCAGCTTGAAATGCTGACATTTCTTTTGTTTTTGAAATGTTCTGAGGTCTTTTACTTGTCTTTTAGGAAATCAGTTGTCTTTCATGACAACATTTGCCAGACTGTTTTCCCATAGCTTTTTCTTGTAAGCAAAACTGAAATTTTCCCCAAATGACATGGCTTCAGTAACCTTTAAGAAAGGTACCAACTGTCGCCATGAGAAAATACTTGGCAAGGAGGGATCTATGAACTGCAGTGCTTTATCTCTAGGAATAATCCTTTTATGAAGCCATTGCAAATCTCCATTTATCAATATAACATGTCAACAATTTTTAAGGAGGATCCTAAAGAGGACAGTTCACACCATGGATACCATTCAAAGGTTTGCCCTTTGCACCAAAGTGTTAGGATCCAGATTCTTTCAGCTCTTAACAACACCTAACATCCCCATGTCCCAACTTGTCCCGTCTCTGGTGTTCTGTAACAGCACTCTGCATGCTGCCATTTTAAGCCTATCATGGAATACTCTAGGTTGGAAGCGATGCCTGGAGGTCTCTAGTCCATATCCCTGCTGAAAGCAGAGCAAACTGCAATGTCATTATTAAGCTGCTCAGGGTGTTTTCCTGTCAAATTTTGAAAATGTCCATGGATGGAGAGTGGAGATCCTATGATGTCTTTGGGCAACCTGTCCCAGTGCTTAACCACTGTCTTGGTGAACATTTTCTTTATGTCCAGCTGAAATTTCCTTTGCTGCAAACTGTGATCACTATCCGGTATCCTTCGATTGAACATCTCTGAGAAAAGGCAAGATCTTTCTTCTCTACAACCCTCTTCTCTATACCCATCATTAGAGAGCTGAAAACACTTATGAGATACCTTTTCTCTCTACTTCCCTTAGCCTCTGGAATGTCATATGCTCCGGTGCATAACCATCTCAGTGGCCTCCCTCTGGACTCACTCCCAAAACCAAACACTACTCCAGGTGCAGCCTCATGAGTGCCAAATAAAAGTGAAACATTCATTTCCCTTGGATCTAATGGTGGTAACTTTCGCATTGCTGCAGAGATTACTGCTGATTCATATGCAACTTGTTGCACGCCATGACCCTCAGATTCTTTTCTGAAGATCCTCCAGCCTGTACCAACACATGGGGTTGTTGCACGATTCACATGTAGGATTTTACATTTCTTGGTTGAACTCCACAGGAACCCTTGTGACACATTCCTCTGGTTTGAAGGTGCCTTCTACATCTTGACTGCTCATCCAATTTTGTCAGACCTGCTGAGGGAGGAGAATGCTGGCAGCAATCCTAATCTTGCAAATAAACAAAATATTTCATCCCTTATTGATACTTCCTTGCAATGTGTGTATCCCCAGACCTGCTGCCTATGATCACTGTTCTCTGCAGAGCCGAACAGCTGAGAAAATAAATGATAGCCGTAGTAATCTCTAGTACAAAGAAGCAAGTTCTTTCTCTCGGCCTCTGAGTATATTTTGGGACATCATCCTGCCCTCCCCAAATGCAGCCTGCTATAGCTTTTCTGTGCTGTTCAAGTGACAAAGCCTGATGACTTTGTGTGCATGCCGAAGGCACAGAGCATCCCTTCAGAAGGCAGTCAGTTAAACAGCAGGCAGCTTTGCTGTGACTTGTTGTTAAAGGATAGGCAGGGAAGGGCCACCTGCACACCACTTCAGCAGCTTTAACAAAAATGTTGTTTTAACAAAGTATTTTTTTTATGGAAATGTTAGCACAGAATCAAATGCCCTTTCTTAAGGAGAGTTCATTACAAATAACTGTCAGGACTGCTATCATCAGGATGCAAGGAGGAATACACTTCCTCATCTGCAAAAATGAAGAACCCCTAGACTATTCCTTAAGAGTACTCTACTGGAACAGCTAATGTCAGTAAGTAGAGCTTTATTCGGCAAGTGGCAATAAGGTGTTGAAAGACAGACTCGTGAGAGCAGAGGACAAAAGAACTCGTGCTTCTAACAGATACAGTTCCCTTCTTGCTTAATTTTATCTCTGGTGCTGAATCTCTGCTGCTCTACCTTAGGCTGAAACTCTGTAGATCCTCAAATTCCTGTCCAGGGAAAGTTTAGCATCCTTGTGGCTTCATGTGTGCATGGGTAATTCCCTTCCCTTTGGACTGGTGTGCAGTCCAAATCAAAACAGCCCCAGAAAGGAACTGCCTCAAATTACAGACGAGTTAGAATTTAGATCCTGGTAAATTTACTGGATAAGAAGACAGGGAGCCAATAGGGAGCTCATTTT
>NW_010389805.1:0-810 GCF_000710305.1 Buceros rhinoceros silvestris | reverse complement strand
CTTTCCCTTGGCTGGGCAAAATCAGCTGAGGAGGGAGGGAGAATTCAGAAGCAGACACTTATGTACCTCGACATTTTTGAACACGTTTTTTACTCTTTAGCTTTAAAGCCAAAAAGAAGTCTGGCATGCATGGGAACCAACAACACAGTAATGAAAAGGCAACAGAATTAATTCGGTCAGAGGAGTCATTTATCCTTCAAAATCGAATGATCCTTTTTCATCCCTTGTTTTCGTCCTCATTAACATATGACATGACTTATGACTTACGACTTAACATAAGACTAATGACTTAGTCTTTACCCTGTACGTAGGAAGAGAGGCAAGAATTTGCTTGTTTAGGTGTAGGAAACAGCACTACTTGGCTAGTTAGAGAGGGTTGATCATGCCTGGAAATCTGTCCCTCTTCACCCAGGGAGTGAACAAATATAAATTGATTTAGCCCTCTGCATCCACTGTCCGGCACTGTTTGCGTTCATCTTCCACTAACACCATCACTCAGCAGCAGCTGCAAGAAAATCATTAAAAGAGCTAAACTGAAAAGAATGATAGAAAAAGCATGTTATAGATTCCCCTTTTTGATAAAGATCGGGTTTTCTTTTGGCTTCTTTAATCATTGAGCAGTACCAGCTGTCATCATGGCTGCTCTTCGCATGGTCCTGCTCTTTGCATTCTGGCTGTTTCATACTCCATCTCCATGGTCCTATGAAGGGAGCAGTGGAGACAAGCTTGAAGACCATCCATATTGAACTCTAGTTACGCCAGTAGCAGCAATGAACTTCAGCCTGGCTAGTGGCTACAATAATTGTAAGT
>NW_010389804.1:0-13263 GCF_000710305.1 Buceros rhinoceros silvestris | reverse complement strand
ATGTATGTGGCAGGGAATATCTGATTGGTCACTGTACAAAGCTTCCAAAAGCAATATATGTTTCAGTAATTAGTACTTGCCTGGCAGATTTAAGGCAAGTTAAAATGAAGCTGCCATTTTCATTATGTCTTCCTTTGGACAATGTAATAAAAACAAATTATTATGGACTAGATGGGCCAAGATGGATACAAAAAATGGGAAGGGTCATTAATAATCCTTTCCAGGTGCCATTTATTGTAGGAACCTCTGTCAATAGTATATATCTGCTGGCTCATCTGCGATGTCTACCAAAAGCAAGAATGATATCAAGACTACTTATTTCCTTGCCTGACCCACACATAAAAGCAAACCTCAGCACACAGCTTTCCAGAGGCACGTGTCTTGTGCAGATTCCTTTCTGAAAGTAGGGCTAGAGAGCCTTAGTCTTTTGTGCATTTTGGAAGTGAATTTAGAGTTTCTTCACAAGGTCTTTGTAATGTGGTGTACATTTTATCCTAGGAAAGAACAGAGAGAAAACAGAGAAGTTCACACACTGACTTGAAGACACTGCATAGAAAATTTTGATGTCACATATATGATTTATTACAGGTCTCCCTTGCCACACAACAGTGGACAATTTCCATCTGCCCACTCCAAGAGTTTCTAAAATGGGAATGGCCCTAGTAAAGAGTCTCACAAGGTCTGAAAGGTCAGTAAAATTGTACACTTCTTTGAGAGAACTGCTGATCATTTCTCAGTCAGTTGGGATGTGACACAGAAAAAGCACAGTCTCTGCGTGTGTGCAGTTAAGTGGCTTCAGACTGGTTTTCTTGACATTTTGTTGGCTGATAACAAGATACACCTAAGAATAAAATGCACATATGGGACATTTATTTGTCATACCATCCCTGACAAGTGAAATTTCCCATTAGACTATAAATACAGAACAGCTGTGAAAACCTAGACAACTTATTATAAGCAAGCATAGGCTGAACTAGAAAATGAAAAACAATTATTTTGCAAAGTGAGTCTTAAAGCTCTGAATAACTTCATAGAAAATTTAATGAAGTTCTTTATACTGATCTTGTTTTTCTAAAAGGATAAATATGGATTTATATTTTTTTTCTTGGTAGTGGTGTCTTCAAACTTCACCTTTTTTAATTTATTCATTAGACAGAAAAGATAGAAAAGACACTCAGCAGTACTATATGATATTGTTTTCCACTGGCATAAGTTCAAACACGAGATCAGACCATTATCAGATTATTTAAAGCGTGCTTGTAAGGAGCATGCAGGTTGTAACAGAGTTTTCATGGTTTTAGCCATGTCAAAATACAGAGTTTTAAAAAAACACTGGATAAAATCTGCTGTCTGAAAAACGGTATTAATCAAGATACTTATTCTAAAGTTTACTAGATTGTGTGACTCTGTCCTATGCAAACACAATGGAAGGCATATAGCAAACCTTCTATAACCGAGCTACAGTGCAGCACACTCTATTAAACAAGCTGCTTGGAAGTAGGTGTTTAGAAGCTTTTCTTTTCAAAATGTATCTTCCGTATTAAAAAAAAAAATTAGATGGAAGCTTTATGTAGTCATGCCAACAGAGGGGGATATATTTCAGGCACTGAAATCAACATAATTCCTCAGGCACATACTACAGAATAATTTAACAGAACTGGTGGTCTGTGCTTAAGAGAAGCCAAATGCCGGAGCTGCAGGGATTCTGCACGTCAGGAAACAGCGTGGGAAAACCCGCTGGTGCTATGGATGGTGTCCTCATTTCAGTGAAAAGCAATTTTCAACAGTCTTTTAAAGCCCTCAGTAAATACATAATGCCTTTTAGATTACTTTTCACTTCAGTCAATTAGGAGTAAAGATGAGAGATAAATTGTTTACTTTATGTCTCACCTTGAGTCATTTATGATTTCCAGTGCCAGTGTTCCAGGATATATAACAGCACCCGGATACTTAAGAAACAAAATGTGTTGAAAACTTTTTTCTTAATAATAATCTGAAGGGATAGGTCATATTCTTACCAATGCTAGAACTAACTTTAAAATAACACCATAACAATTGTTTAAAAATGGGCTTGAAAGCTGTATTATATTACGAGATTCTCTGCAGTCAAATTGCATACGATATCAAGTTAACGTTTTGTGTCCTTCAGTGCGAAAATTAATTTTAATAAAATACATTTAAATCAGTAATTGTGGTAGTATGGTCTGATTAATATGAGTTAAAGCAAGTCAGAAAGGATGTTAATTACAATAAATAGCTGAAATATAATTTGTGTTACAAGCAGAGATATTTCAGAAACAGATAGAAAATCACTGAATTGTCTCCCTTACAAAGTTCTATGGAAATATGCTAATTTTCCATAAACTTTTTTACCTTTACCTTCAATATTCAGACAGAAGAAGCTTTCCTCTTTTCTCTATCTCTACTCTCTTATAAAGCGTCTCACCACAATTGAGGCAGATGATCATCAAAAGAAAACAGGAGAAACAAAGGAAAACAACTCCTGTTTCACTACAATAGTTGTCATCTATTTCATACCTTGCGCATCTTTATTAAGTAGAGATCTACAAATTCTCTTCACATCTGGTGCTTGAACCCAGGAAGTTAGAGGGTCTTCACTCTTTTCAGTAAATACGAGCTGGGTCTAATACGTCAAACTAACACTGAAATACAGCACCACATTATCTTTACTTAGTAATATGATTAGTAGACCAAACCCTTCTTTTTGACTGTACTTTTTTTTTTTGATGGCAGATTTTGTCTGAATCTTTAAAATAACGTATATAGTTGACTTCAACTCTCCCACTGGGCTGTCTCTATTCTTGCCAGAATTGGACATTAATAAGTTTATGTAAGGTCATCTTTCTCCACAGGCTGAGAATTACAGCAATTTCAATTTTCCTGCTCAACAAAGCCAGTTCCCAAAAGGGCAAATGACTAGAAGTTCCCATTGCTTGCAAACTATTTCCAAAAACCTGAGAGAGAGTAAAGAGTAGATGAGATTTAATAATACTTCACATTTATCCAGGAATTTAAAACTCTGAAATTATGTTATCTTTTAAGAACAATGATGCATATCGGTGCTTTCAATAAGCATAGACTGGTCAAAGGACCGAGCTAACACTGAAGTCAATGGAAAAACCCCATGCATGATCCAAGGGACCCAAGGTCACAATTGAGTCAGCTGTAGTGAGAGCAATCAAGTGTATGTTGATGGAGGACGGTGCTGTGTGCCTAGAAAAGAAAGGTATTTTCCCCATTTCTGGTATCTGCAATTCATTATCTACAAGGGACTGTATGAAGTTCTGATGCAACTCCATTCTCTGTTCTGCTGACAACTGCAGGGACTAATTTTCTCTGGCATTTGTTTTTACAGCACAACAACGCAATGCACGCCCCACCCCCATCTGCCTAGTAGCAGCATACAACATTTGAAATTTTTCACTGCAGTTTCTTTGAATCTTTAAGAGTGCCAATGCAATTCACCTTTCTATAAAAGAATAAACCCAACCAGAATAGCTTTTGAAACCTTTTGTTTCTTTCATTTGGATTTATGCCATCGAGAACACCTTCCTTCTTCTGATTTAAGATTAAATTTAAAAAGACATAACTGAAGAAGTTTGTACAACAAACTGTCACTTTCTTTAATTACAGTGGTATGGGGTTTGGGGTTTTTGGGCTGGGTTGGGGTTTTTTTGTGTGGGACAGTGACATGGTAGCTTTTCAGTTTTAGAGTACAGTGTAGTGCAGTTCCTTATGGTGTGGCAAATCTTGACATGTACATGATCTGCACTTGCAGCTCCCAGTTCCTCCCGACCCATTTCCCTTGAGCATTGCTGTTTTCTAGTATAGAATCACATAAAATCCTGTTCTGTTCTCTGCCACAATGTTATTTACAAATTATTTTTCCTATAAAAAAAAAAATCAAAGACCCTCACCCCTTCCCAAAAACCCCCCACCAGATTTGTATATGGTAAAAGCCCTGATGGGCATGGTTGTAGAGGGTTTTTCACCTATATTTTACCTTATTCTCAGAATGTTGACTCCCTAACTTCCACATAGAAGGAAAACTATAATCTTCAGTTATTATTAAACAAGAAAAAACTTCTCATGAAGTTCTTTCATAAATTAAATCTGTGTATGAATGTGTATGATTAAGAAACCAAAACAAGGAAGCGGTCTTAGCTTCACCACTTAAAATATAATCAAACATATCTGTGCTCTGAACCTGAGTTAAACCTGATCAGTTTTGTTTTCACTCCTGAAGGAGAGTAACTACCGGTGTCATGCTGAAACTACAGTCCATCACTTAGAGCCACAAAGTAAGTTCATAATTTAAGGCAATTAAAATCTGCTTGACCAGGGGCATCATACAGAAATGCAACAATCTTATCACACAAGGTTTTTGTCTGGAGAACTTTAGGAAGTAGAGAGGATAAACCCCCAAGACTCTCTATTTTAGTCCCTTGAATCATCCTCAAACAAACTTCTATATAGTCTACTTGTAGATTAACAAGTACTTGTGGTTAACTCATTCAGGGTTAGGCCACATAAATCCCTCTTTTGCATTGTGGTGAAACACCTCAGAGCAGATCCCAGCGCTGACTTATGACTAAAGCAAGCTTTCCCCTCCCACTCAAACCAGGCAGCAAGCTGGTTGCTTATTCATCAACACTAACTTCCTTTCTCAGGTGAAATACAGCTTGTGCTCTTCTGGAGGACAGTCCTACACCTGGAGAGATGTCTGACAAGGGACAGGTGAACTCCCTTGAATGATCAACCTGCCTTCTGATGTTTCTGTGGTGTGCTAATGAAATTTCTATGATCCATGCACACATTATTGGTCTACTTCCCATTTTCAGTCTTTTACTGTCTGGGACATGGGACACTTCAAACTTTTCAACAGTAATCACGGTTAACAGTGTTAACGAAGTGGAAAAATACAGTTGATCCAAAATGGACACAATCATTGGCTCAGTTGGGTAACTTGGATATACTTATTTAAAGGGGGTAAAAGTGGAAAAGTTTAAAAAAAAAAAATTTAAGACTTGCCGAATCTTCTAAAGATAGCAAGCAAACTGTTTCTTACTTCGTTGAGTAGGTAAAACTAGCGAATGTTATTTGTTACATGTAATGTGACTCAGCCCTGCTGATTCTTATTTTCATGCTTATCTGTATATTAACAGGCCTAACCCAGTATCTTTTTTGATTACATGGTATTTGCTTTTTTTGTTGGCATGTCAATAGACATACAGTGAAATGATAGAGAAAAAATAATGCCTAAACGTGTGAAAGACCTTGAATGAGACATCGTGGATGTTTTTTTCCATAGTGACAGAAAGAGACTCCTGTACTGGAACTCCCAAGTATCTTTAACATCCTTTCATTGCAACAATATTGTTACTACCTGCTTTCCAGTGACAGTCATGACTTTTACAGATTCACTTACAGCTGACTTTTAGCACTGTAAAATGGCTGAGCTGAGGATCAACCCTATAAGCTCCCTTGAAACGTCTTCATTATTAAAATCAGGGAAAAAAAGGAAAACATGTTCAAGGGGTCAAAAAGAAATAGTTTCTGTTCTCAGTAACTACAATAAGATACAAAAACTACAATAAGAATAATTTTCATAACTGAAAAGCTATGGGTTACAACATTGAAGTGGAATCAGGGTTTACTGTCCACACTGTTGGTATGCCACTAAAATGTTGTGGGACGATAAAGGAAGTCAGTTCCTGACCTGCTGCTGTAAATAGAAGCAATAAAACATTGATTTTTTTTTATGACTGAAAAGAGAAAAGTTTTCTTCTTTACTATGGAGCTGTGAAGTGTAATTATTGTTTGAAATGTGAAAGTAAATTCATAGCAATGATGAACCATCTATATTATTTTAATACACATCATAAAAAATATTTGATGGATAAACTATATGGAAAGCATGAAAGTGGTATATCTGTTGAATTCCTAAACTCTTACTTGGAATAATCTTTAGTCACATTTTAAATACATAAGATACTTTAAATTTTAAAGTACATAGTATAAAAACATTAACATTATTTTGACCCATATGATTTCATTTTTGTTATTAAAATAGATTATGTGATGGTTATCAATCACAAGAAAAAAGGGATTCACTAGGGAAACAGCAGTCAAGAAATGTGTAAGTCTTCTGGTTTTAGTATAGAAAGAGGAGGAAAGCAGTGAGGTTGAAACTAATCAGTTACAGAAACAAAGAAGAAATTTCAACCTAAAAAGAATCCTTCTGGCACAAATCTTTTGAAAATATAGGAAGTATTAAACGATACTAGACAACACCTTTCAGCTTGCTGCAGAAGCTGTCTCTGAGTGTTTCCATAGGACTCCAAAGCTTCTGTTCCTAATAAAATAAGAAAGACTCATTTAAAGATGTTTCCCACAAAATTTCTCCATATATTCTCCAACAGAATATGTGAGAATTGTGGGATTTAGAGACAAAACATCTTGGAGTCTAAATGTTCAGTCAGAAAAAAATTTCGTGGACATAAAAGTTCGTAACAGAAAACATCATAAAACTTCATTTCACCTTTGGGATTATGCTTCCCTTACAGCTGCTGTTTCCTATTCACTCTTCCACTCACTCATTCCTTCATCATATTATAATGAGCTGCTTCTGAGGAATAATATGAATGTCTCTTCTCTTAGTCAGCCCTGTGTTAGAAAAACCAGGATTAAAATAACTCTTTATAATCCAATCCATTATCGGTATTTTATTCTACTACCATCCTTCTCCCATCTTATTTGAATTTCATAAGAGAAAAGAAACACAACAGTTGCCTTCCCCTCATCTTGTTGTCCTGTCTGTTCCAGATTAGTGGAAAACTCTGCAAACTGCTTAGTTTTACATTAGCTCTAAGGGACACGATGATTCCAAAGTTCTTTTGTCTTCTTGTAGGCAATATCTATAAGAAACAAAAGACAGAATGGACAGTGGAAACCCAGTATAGTTTCCTAAAAAAGATAGAGAAATTCTGGTGTGACAGCAGAGGGTATACTGAACTAATAATTCCTATTCTGCAGCTTGTCTAGAGTATCAGAGACTACAGACCAGAGCCATAGAACATTAAAGCAAAAAACCAAGAAAACAGAAAAAAAATCAGCAATGAGTGGGGCTAAGGCTATAGATTATGTAGTTAGCAGATATAATATGTTATTGTTACACATTGAGTATTGTAGCTCTCCAGTCAACAGACAAGACCTGCTAAAAATTACATTAAGGTTTATCTATAAAGGCTTTACATAACATGGACCAGTTCCCAATTCAGCTCAAATTAATTATGTCCCATCACCTCGAGTGCATTTTAGACCATGCCTGCCCTTCTATAAAATGATTCAGGAAAGCACTAACTAGATTCTAACATCTACATCCTGCAGAAATTTTAATTGCTTCGCTTTATTTTTTTTTTTCTTACATTGAAGATCACAAAACCACAAAATATGTGCTTGGATATCTCTAATACTACACGCGGAGTCAAACAGCTCAGAAAGCTAAAGGCATGTCAGATACAAGCTCTTCTGAATTTAATTAACAAGCACTTAAATTCCACAAGCTGTAGGCAGATAACAACGGAAACGGTAAACTTGCACCCCTGTTCAGAGTAACTCAAAGACTGTATGGATTTGGTGTCATTGCTCACAACAGTCCCTAAGGCAGACCTTGCTGCAAGCCAACACTCTTCACAGAGAGTGAGATATATTTCCTGCTGCCATGAATACCCACAGAATTTTGAATTTGGTTTTCCTTTCCTACTAGTAGTACTGCTAGGGATTAATGTCTTTGTACATTATTCATTTGCTATCAAGAATTTTGCCCTGACAGGCTATTTCACCCAGTGTAACCTTTTCTCTTGTAACCACCCCTGTAATTCCTGGTACCTTGGCAGAGGTATTTACGTGCTGTTAATGTAGATAGCTGTGAGCGCTAGGTCTTCCTCATTTTCACTACAGAATCTTAATCTAGTTCAAGGGGAAACTGATCTAATACCGTTAGGCATTTTGGGAATGCAGAAATAATTGAAAGATAAAATAACTTTAAAAAATTAATCTGGAGTGCATGGGTAATTAATACAAGACATTTTTTTCTCATCTGGGAGAAGGATTGGTGCTATGAATGTGATTGCAGTTTATGTATCAGTAAATCCCATTTTTCCTCTGGCTGAGGGGGTCCTTTCTTTTCACAAAAAGGTGGCCAGCTAAATCAAGTTAGGAGACAACAGATAGGAAGATATTTCAACATTCAGTTCATATCTCCCTATTATTCTTGGCAATAACTGCTTCTATAATTAGAGACACTTACAAGGTGTTATATAAAAGAGTGTAGGAACATTTTCTTACTTTGTTTTCCATGGCCCTTGGATTTCACTGAGGTCTTGTTAATTCCTGGAAATTAAAGAAAGACTAAAATTCTCTGAAAGAAACACCACACAGCTCAATTTTTTCCACTAATGCCAATGAGAGATTTTGATCAACGTCTTGAAATCTCAAGATCCTTGAAAGGTCCATGCTTATCAATAAGCTGACAGCATTCGTTATTTTAAAAATGTCCATAAATTTAAAACCTCTGATAATAAGTGAAATCCTCAGTCCTGAAATGCATGTAGCAGGATGCATTTAACGGATACAATCTATGCTTGAGTTCAAGTTCACTTCAGAGTAAATTTTTCCACATAGACGTTCATGAAGGAAGAGTGTGTATTACTTCTTTCTTGAAAGTCTATTTTTTACACAGACAGCTAGCTTGGTTATCATCTCCTTCATGAAATTCATCAACATTTCTCATTTAAGCAGATTCAGTGTCTCATCATTTTGTGTTATTTGCATTTCATTCTCCAGTGTTTTTAATCTAGTTTTTACAGAAGAAAGAACCTTCTCAAAAACTTCTACATCTTCAGAGATTTTTACCAATTCAACCAGTAGGAAGTCTTTAGGAGGTGAGGTTGTGGAGACAGAACTGGCTGCGGCACTGCCAAATCTATTCTGAGTCTTCTTTAGGTCAGTTTGCTTTAAAATCTCAGTTGTTATCTAATATTTTTTCAGCTATCAATCAGTTTTTTTCAGTCACAAATGAGCTATTGCTGGTTTTGCCAAACTTCACAACGCCATGTAGGACCTGAGATGTGTTGGAACAAGAATACCTTTTTACTTACATTTCAGTGAATTAAGATAATAACAATTAATTAAAAAAAAGAAAATAAAAAAACTGAAAAAAATTGTAAAAATATTGCCTATGAAAAAAGGGTTTAAATTATATGAAAATTATTTTCATTCTACCTAGAAATAACAAATAGAAACACTGTGAAATGAAACACACAAAAACATTAAAAATATTATTTAAATTTTAGTTATGAATTTTATCAGTTGCAACTTCAAGGTGATAGAAGAACAACAACAATAATACTAATGACAGTAATAGTTCAGTCTTGCCTCATGTTTTAAATCTTTCAGAGAAATAATTTAGAGAAAATTCCAATTTGAAAAATATAACATGGTCTAAATAACAGCTTCTCCAGCAAGCGAAATTGTGAGCTCAAGCATCATTTTTACAACAGATAGTTGAAGATGGTAAGGGCATCCAAGTTTGAACAATGCCGATGAAGATTAGGCTGAGGCTCGTGATATAGCCTCTGATATGGGCTATATGATATATTGTATATATAGCACAGGCTATGATAAACATATTTATCTATCTATATATTCCTGCAGGTATCTATGCCTGCACGGTGTCACATCTTATTACCTTGAAGGTAAAAAGCAGAGAATGTAACAGTTTACATGTACATGTTTCAAATCCACTCTTGGTTTTAAATGGTCGATGATGTTAAAAACACCATGTTGTGCTGAGACATTAGGAGGGACCAGCATGTAGGTATGAATCAATGAGAGAGTGGTCATGACCTTTTAGACTAACCAAGTTTGGGAGGCTGGATGGATTACTGATAGACTGCTAAATGCCCCTAGTGCATCTAAAAGTTTCATGTGTTGCCGTTAACATGAAGTTGTGCTTTTTCTCTTCTGACATTTATTTTAAGCATATGTGATTCTAGCTTTCTAAGTCATATTTATTGGTTACGTACTGCAGGCCTGGCTACTCTGTACATATGGATTAAATCACATATTGGGAGACCGGTCAGATCTCAACTGTGATGTGATGATCATCGGATGGATTTTACCTTCCTTGAGCACAAAAGCCTCCCTCCAGTATACATTAAAACATAAAATCCCTGTTTAGAGTAGTTCTAAAAGAATGATATATTCCCAGCAGTATTCAAGAAGATGAAAGCTGAAATTGTTGATGACCAGAAACTCTCGTGAAAGTGGAATCCTTGCTTTCCAAAAACGGTGTCTTAGAAGAAAGTCTAATAAACTGACTGCTAAGAATGGACCTCAACATCTTCACAAACTTCATACATAAGCAGTTCCATGGATACCAGGTACTTTCACATGTAACTTGTTTGCCGTGTTGTGAAATAATCCTGTGAACAATTATTTTTATATGCTTAATTGTTGATTTTATATTTTATTGAATGAGATTGTTTCCTGTCATAATTTTGATAAAGAATAATTTTTGATATTTTGAAGAAAATATGTTTTCCATGAAAAATTTGTTGGTTCTGGTTTTTCTCACAGCAAGATATAATTAATCTCACTGAAATAAAAATATTTACAGAGAGTAAATAGTTTTTATTAGACCCATGATATTGCTAGAAAAAAAACCCAAACCCACAAAGGAACTTTTATTCAGAATATTTTTTTAATTTTCAATATTTGCCACTTCGCTCTTTTAAAAAAATCTTAGTCTTCGTTTTGCCTTAGCTATTATTTATGCTTTCTTTTCCAGTGACAAATAATAATTTAAACTTGCAGCACTTATGCCATCGATCTTCCTTTTTATTGCTGCAGATTCGTTGATACGTGTGTTATTTTACTCAGCTCTGTTATGTTTATGTTTTTGCTCCATTTTTCCTGCTCCATAATATTGCAAAACATCCTAAATATTAGAACTCTTATAAGAAGTAAAGTTACCCCCATACATTTTTCAATAAGGAAATTGTTTAGTCCCACAAGTTTTTTTAATTAAATCCATTGACAACAAAGAAAAAAATAAGATCAAAGTAGTCTTTAGTGATTAAGAAAAAATTTAGGAACTGTTCTATTTCAAATCTTTGAGGGAAACTGTACTGAAGAGAATTGAAATACTTTTATAAACTAATTTTTCCATTAACTTGTTTCATTTTTTCCCCCAAAAGCTCAAAGGAAAAGTTTCAAGGTTTTGTGTTTTGTTGAAAAGCTCTGGCCACAGTTACCCTGGAAGAGGCTTGGGTCTATGGAACTATTCATATCAGAGAACAAATATGAATTAAGCTGAATTTAGTTTCAGTGAATGTAGGCTGGTGGTGGTCTTTCATATTAGAGAAAGGGAAAAATTGTTATTTTGTAAGACTTAAAGTTTGGAAAAGGAAACAATAGGAAATCCATTTGTTTACCCCAAAGGATATTTTCACACTTTTTGGGCCTCGGACTATTCACTGCTAGTTCACTTAACTTTAGCATCACCAGAAATTTATGGCTTCACAAATTTAAATCATAAACTTAAGTTACCCATACAAGAAATGAGCGTATTAAGAATTTATTTGGTTTAGGGAGTTTTGAGGGAGGACTGCTTGCGGTAGTTGTTTGATTTTTTTGAGTTGTTTGTTTGTTTTCTCTGGTAAAAGCAGTGAAGAAAATACTTGGTAAAACACACAAAAAGCAAACCCACCCATTTCACTGCACAATTAGAGAATGAGTAATTAAAGATTGTTTACTCATTAAATTACTTAGTAATTTCACCTTACTGCTTATTTTTTACACAATCTATTCTA
Organism: Buceros rhinoceros silvestris; assembly: GCF_000710305.1. Taxonomy (NCBI): domain Eukaryota; kingdom Metazoa; phylum Chordata; class Aves; order Bucerotiformes; family Bucerotidae; genus Buceros; species Buceros rhinoceros. The sequence continues at coordinate 1,366 of NW_010389804.1, read as the reverse complement.
TCTAAGGCATAAGCAAGATAGGCATTAACAGTATTTAAAACAGTTTTCTCTTGGATTAGCTGTCATCAAATGTAATTTACATTTTTCCCAGCATATTTACCCGGATAAATTTTAGTTTTTGCACTACTACTTCAAGCTATTAATGCAAAACTATGCATCATATTTTATCTTCCTTACTCATAAGTAGACTAATGCATCAGCAGCATATATTTGGGCTGCAAAGAATATAGTCTTGGTGAGCCTTCAGTGTTTCACAAATCAGAGCTCTGTGAAATAAAATTTGTTGTTCGTTTGAGATAATTCTTGATGAACCTTTGAAAACCTGTGAGATACTTGTACATAGAGTAAAATGTATTTTACTATTCATATCCACTTAAATGTGGTTTTATTGGCTGTTGTACATAGTGAAAATTGCTATGTTAATCCAGGCCAAATATGATCTGATACGATCTACGTTAATGTATCGAAGCCAGAAACCACTTCATTCTAAGAGGCCTACAGCTGTGTCATGCTTTGCAAGTACATAAATCTTGCAGTTGCTGTGATTGGGCATGTATTTCTGGTTGCTCAGTTTGTCTAACTCATAAAGGTCATGACTCAAGACGTTTGGCAGAATGACAGTTGGAGGGAAAAGCAAGTGTTCGTTATGGAAAGCAAGAACAGGTAACAGGAATATAGAAGAAAGCATAAAATGTCAAGTGCTTTAACATCATGTCACTTTTCACGATTTTTTTCTTATTTACATACAAATTCACAACATAGGTTGGAGAAGTGGCTCAACAGCAGATAAAGAGATAAAGTGTAATTTAAAAATAAATATTGGAGATGAATCTGCATTTACTTTACATGAGAAGATCTAAAACACAGAATGTATGTCACCAGTGACAGGGAGAGAAGAGGAGAAAAAAGAGGGTTTGTCCCAATTCTCATTCCCCTGCCAGGACATCAGCACTTTGCTAATGCAGCAGGAAGTGCAACACCAAAGATTTTTCTGTGTATTCTCAACCCCATGCACCACAGCCAAGGAACCAGTGAGATGAGATGCTGCACAATCACCGGGAGATGTGTTCTGTGTGATTGCAGCCCAGCACTGTAAATTCACACTGCCTCACTGTGAACTGTTCTGAGGAGAGAAGGGCTCAAGATTTGCTTTTGTATCAGGTCTGAGCCTATGCCATACACAGCACACTGCATGGGAGAATGCCAAGTCCCCTGCACAAAAGCCCTGGTATAACACAGTGGAGCTAGAGAAGACTTACAAATCAAAGCACCTCGTATGCTGTAACTGGCATATTACAGAACAATTAACATTTTATTTATAAGTTATTATATAATAACTATTCTATAACTTATTATAAAATAATAA
>NW_010389803.1:0-779 GCF_000710305.1 Buceros rhinoceros silvestris | reverse complement strand
ATGTCAGTGACTGGTCCAGGGAGCAAGGAAGTTGGAGTTTTATCAGCGATACCCAGCGAGAGGACACGTGGCAACAAAGACAAAATGCAGTTCCACTTGAATGTAACCAAAAGGTTTTGTAACAGTTGAGGTCAGGACTGGGACAGGTGATCTCCATTCCTGGAGATAGTCATACCAAGCAAGACAATGTTGTGGCATCCTACTGTGGAGGCTTGTCCCAAAATGGCAGTGAAAGCTCACAGAGTGGGACAGGAGACAGAATCGGAAGGGTAAGTGTGAAAATGTTGTTGTCGAGGTAAAGAGAGTTTAAGAAGCAAAGCCAGCGCTGCACACACAAGCCATGCAAGACATGAATCCATTCCCTGCTTCCCACTGGCAGGCAGATACGTAGCCATGGCTGGGGAAGCCAGCCTTCACCATGCAGAGTAGCAAAGTCTGCACTGCAGTTTCCCCTATGCCCTGGCACATGTCACTTCCCAACAGCCAGACAGTCTGTGGCCATGGTCTCTTGTCCCCTCCCTGAGCACCACGGAGAAGAGCTTGGCCCGACCCTCCTGGCACCCTCCCTTCCTCTGTTTCTATGGATGGATGAGATCCCCCCGGAGCCTTCTCTTCTACAGGGGCAAAAGTCCCAGCTCCCTCAGCTTCTCCTCATGAAAGAGGTTGTTCCTGGTTTCTGGCCAGGGGCAGGACTTTGCTCTTGTCCATGTCGAAGTGCAGGCCGTTCCTGCGAGCCCATTTCTCCAATCAGTGGAGCTCCCTCTGGATGGCAGCAGAGG
>NW_010389802.1:567-838 GCF_000710305.1 Buceros rhinoceros silvestris | reverse complement strand
CGCAGATGCCTCCTAACATACCTAGTGCATGTCTCTACACGTGTGTATCGCATTCGTGAGCATCTTGCGTTCGTGCGTGTCCGCGTACCCCACCTAGGGCGTGCACGGATACCCCCCATCATCCCATCCGCTCGTCCACCTCGGCATGCGTTTGTTGTTCTCGGGGCTGCATCTAGGAACACACGGAGCTTCCTACGTACTAGTGCATGCACGGGAGTGCAGAAACCCCAGAATAATACGTCATCTCGGTTTCCCGTAAAGAAGCGTGCAG
>NW_010389802.1:0-290 GCF_000710305.1 Buceros rhinoceros silvestris | reverse complement strand
GGAGCCGATGTGAAATTAGTAGCAAGAAAGCATGTAATTGAGCGAGTCACGTGTGCGCAGGGGGCCAGAAACGGAGCGAGAGAGAAGGGGAAAAATCAAAAGAGGGAAAGCACATTAGACCATGCGAGCTAAATTTGCGATCGTTCAAAATCAGGATGTTAGATTAATGCAGAAGACCACTTCGATCCACAGGGAAAGTTTTCATCTCACGAGTTTGGAGCAGAGGGCCCGTGGGGCAACATGGCCGAAGGTTAATTTTCTTTTTCTATTGTTTTACTATGATTTTCGCT
>NW_010389801.1:514-783 GCF_000710305.1 Buceros rhinoceros silvestris | reverse complement strand
AGGGCGGCAGAGCCCCGTGTCCCCACAGTCCTGCCTGCCCCTGCCTGCCCCTGCCTGCCCCTGCCGGCCCTTTGCGGGTCCGACCGGTCCCAGCCTGGCCCTGCCAGTCCCTGCAGGTCCCTGCCAGTCGCTGCCTGTCCCTGCAGGTCCCTGCCTGACTTTTTCTGATCCAACTGGTCCCTGCCTGTTCTTGCCTCTCCCTGCCTGTCCCTACCCGTCATGGTCGCTCCCTGCCAGGTGTCTCCCTGCCCCTTCCTCCTCCACCCTCA
>NW_010389801.1:0-290 GCF_000710305.1 Buceros rhinoceros silvestris | reverse complement strand
TTCCCCGCCCCAGTCTCTCCACACCTGTTTCAGGCAGCTTTCTGCTTTGGCTTCAAATTGTGTCTGACCTGACAGCCATCATGGATCTGTCCATCTGCTCCGATGTCTGTCCGTGTGTCTATCTACCTGTCCATCCATCCTTCCACCCACCCTCCATCGGCCCAGACCATCTGTCTGTCGTGCTGAGGGATGCTGAGGGTCCCATGGGCAGAGGGCTGGGGGGGGACGCAGCGGGGTCTGGCGGGGCACCACATACCGTTGATGAAGTCCTGCTCTTCGGGGGTCAGGAT
>NW_010389800.1:0-975 GCF_000710305.1 Buceros rhinoceros silvestris | reverse complement strand
CCCTCGCAGAGCCGCGGTCACTGCCGGCACCGTCAAGCGCTTGAGTTTTGTCCTTATTTCTCATCTTTCTCTGGTTAGAAGCGGCAGATAAAAATTAACACGGAGAGAGATCTCGCCAGTACAGTCCAAGTACCTCCTCTCTTCCAGGGTCAAAGGCCAGCGGAGAATCGCCGGACCACAGACCAGCGGCGGAGCTCAGCGGGAACTGGAAAAAATGCACACGCACAACGGACATCCAAAATGGCTCAACATAATTTATTTTTTATGTTAAAATGTACAGAGTTCTTTTGAAAGTACTTGCTAGAAAGGGGAAAAAAAAGTGATATTACATACAAGGAGAGGAAGGGAGACCATCCAGCCAGGAGCGTATGACATGGAGAGTTACAAAGGTATCTAGGCGCCCCTTCCCCTTCGCTTACAAGTCACCATGAACAAAGTACAAAGAGGTTACAAAACAGGAAAAGCAAATATAAACAGACAGGAATAGACTCAGCTTCATTTGTACATGCGGCTTTTAGAGGCATCTGGAGCTCCTATTCACACACTCTAGAGATCTCTTTAAAGAGAATTTTTATCTTTCTTAAAATAGTTTTTAATATTCTACAACAAAGATAAAAAATTTTAAAGATGGAATGAAATGAAAAAGCTCTTATTTTTAAAAGGCATCAAAGTCACTAACAGTGAGTTTTTTTTTTTAATTTCTTTTAGAAGATTACCCAAGTTATCTTGCTAAAAATACATTTATTTTTTTTTTAAACAGAAGTGAAAAAAATGGTAGGTACCAATATTACTGCGTTGGATAATTTCTTTTTATATATAGAAAAGAACATTTTTTTTTTCTACAATAGTTCTACAGTCACAAAGGCTTGTGGAAAAGGGAGCTGCCCAATTGATTAAAAAAACCATACAAAACCAAACCAAACATAACAGCAAACAAACTAAACTCACGGCCCTCATTTCAACAGCTTCTCCTCC
>NW_010389799.1:552-868 GCF_000710305.1 Buceros rhinoceros silvestris | reverse complement strand
GACCTGCTGCTCATCCACTCGCTCCTCATTATCAGTATTTTTTTTTTTGTAACACAGAGGATTTATCAGGAAAGAGAAAGAAATACAACCTCGGGAGGAAATGAAGTCACCACGTTATATATATATATATTATCTCTCTTTGCACGGCAGCGGTGTGTACAGGGAGATAGATCAGATTAGGTGATGGATGGGTAGGTGGGGAGGTAGGTGGATGGATAGGTAGATGGGGAGGTTAGCAGGGGAAGGGTCACGCTTTAAATCTCACCCGTTAAACCTGAATCAAAGTTGCTGGAGGAAAGGAGAGACAGAGAACAAA
>NW_010389799.1:0-290 GCF_000710305.1 Buceros rhinoceros silvestris | reverse complement strand
AAAAGCAGAGCGCTCCTGGAAGTCGTGGTTATTGTTATTTTTTACGACATGGAGCTTGTTTCAATCGCTCCTTTGCAAGGGGGTGAAATCCCAGAAAATTCCATAAAACTCCATCTAATTCCACAGAAGTCAAGCAAATTCAGTGAAAGCCCCTTTTCCGGACAACCTTCCCCCCTCCCGCTCGCAAAATGCGAAGAAAAGGGGGAGCTCTCGGCACGCAAAGAGTTGATGGTTAATCACCTCGCCCTTAATATTAATTATTGCCGCGGGAGCGACCCGCGCAGCCCCGC
>NW_010389798.1:1357-6715 GCF_000710305.1 Buceros rhinoceros silvestris | reverse complement strand
GCTTCGGCATGGCACAGCGCTCCGTTCTTTCCCGGATCGTGCTCTCCCCGCACGGAGCCTCATCCGTGGAGCCCTTCCGGGGGGAGCAAGTACGGTGCGGCCCCGCCAGCAGCTCCCAGCCTGGGTGGGCATCACTGGCGCACCCACCCGCCTGGTCATGGCCCCTGGCCCACTGTGTCTCCCGGGGTAAAGGGGAGACCCTTATCCCACCTTGCCGTTTGCCTGGGAATGACTCTTTTTCACAACTTTTTGAAACGAAATATTCTTTTTATTCCCTAGGAAAGCAGAGTGCTCCTGCAGGCAGCAGAGTCAGGTCCAGGCAAGGGATGCTGTGCACCCACCCAGCAATGTGCAGCCTTCATGTCCCACTGCCCCTGCCTGGGCAGTGTCGACACAGGTCTGCCAGCTGACACCTGCCTCCACCTCCCAGGGCCCTGAGAACTCCCTGGCTTGGCTTTGCCAAGAACCACCCACATAATGCCCATTTTCTTGAAAAATACATCACTGCAAATATTTGCTTTTCTTCAATATTTTCTTGCTCCACTGGTATTGGCTGATTTACTTTGGCTTCATGGTTCTTTTTCAGAGTACAGGGATGTACGATTTGGAAATGTGTCCCGAAACAAAGCGTCAATGAGAAACGTGTTTTCTGAGGGTCACACCCAAACTCTTTATCATCCTGAGAAACATTTCCAAGGTGAGAGCTTGATTTGGGGGGTGCCAACAGCTGTGTGCAACATTCAGAGCTCAGCATTTTGAGGGAGAGGAGTGGCTTATGCAAAGGTGCTGGTCCCTGCAGCAAGGGGAGTTTGGTAGGTTTGGACACGAAAGGGGAGGCTGCCCGACAGACCTCTGAAACTGAAGCTGATGCGTTGAGCTCGGTGAGAGCCAACTTGCAGGAGCAGGTAAAGGTCATCCCTCATCTGAGGAAAGGCAGGATAGGAAATGTCAGTGCCAAGGACCCCCTCCCGCCTGCTTTTATTTGGAGTCTCTCATGCACGAAGGATATCCAGGCTTCACAAAGACACCCTGCTGCACAACACAGCCCCGCAACTGTAGACATGCAGAGGGTAGCAAAACACCTCTTCCTCTGGAGGAGAAGCTGTCATAAATCACAGTTTACTGCTCGTGCAGTGGGGCTTCTGCTGGAGGACACTGCCGTGGACACACATGCATATACACCCCTCTTGCTAGAGCAAAACCCACAGCTTTTCTGGGAGCGCCCTTGCTCCATGCCTCGGAGCTGTTGCTGCATGTTTGCATCCATGAGGTTAAGAAGCTGGGTCGAAATCCACCCTTCAGCAGAGTCCTAGCAAGAGCCTCGCTCACTGCCCGCATCCACAGGCCTGCGGACCACTTGCATCCCATAGGGCTTAAGTGGAGCCTAAGTGGACCCTGGGCCTTGTGCTGGCGGCCTGCCCGGTGCTGGATTTCAGCTCTGAGCCCAGGCCTGCAGCTCTGATTCACGCACGTAATCCTGCTGAGGTCAGCGGGTTTCATCCTGCTCCCACCACAGCCCACGGGACAGTTCACACGAGAGTGGCAGGGTCAGGGTCTATGTTTGCATGCACCATAGAAAATGGAACAGTTAAAATTAAACCAATTAAATTTTAACAGGTCTGGAAAGCATTTTATTACATAATAAACAGGAGGGATTAGCTGTGCTGAGCCGTGCTGCCTGTGTGCTGGCAGAGGGGTTCCTTGCTGTCCATGGCACTTGGTGTCCCTCTGGGCTGGGGACCTCCCTGCGCTGCTGCTGGGGCCAGCTTGCTGACAGATACCCGGGGCTGGGACCACAGCTGTACGCTGGCTCCTGTTCCTGTCCAGTGCCTTCCTCCAAAGCATTCTGGGTCCAACGCTTTTTTTAGCCCAAGCAAAGCTTTTCTAGAAGAAATTTCGCAAGTTATTCAGTGGTTATTTCTACAGAGTCCTTCAGGGAGAGGGAAGCCCTTGTGCTTCCGTACAGGCATGCTGGTGAGGAGCGAGCGGCCAGGCTGGGTCTGTGTGAGGTGGTGACACATGTCTTGCCTTGGAAACAGAGCTGATAAGTTCCTCTTGTTTAGGGCATCTGCCCGGCAGCCAGTCCCCACTTCTCTCCCTGCTTAATCAAGATTCCTCCGGCTGCAAGCAGGTCTTGTTCCCATGCGGATGAGGCCATCCTGGGCCTGGCTGCCCCTGGAGCTGGGAAATCTGCACCAGAAATGGCACAGAGCTGCTGGTTTGCCAGGGTAACTGGACCAAGAAAAGACGTAAAGGTCAGCTTTGGCACGAACCGTGCTGCAATGTTGGCTGAGTGCACGTGTGGGGCAGCGCGCAGGCAGCTGCCTCTTTGGTGACGCTCGCTTGGCTCTGCTGGCATTCGTCTACAGAGGCTGCCACGGGGTCCGAGGGGGACCCACAGCCAGGGGCTGTTGTACAGCTTCATCTTCTCAGCCATAACTTGCCGCCAGCCAGCTCAGCAAGGCTGTGCACAAATATCACTCTGCCTTGCAACAACCTGCAGCTGGGGGCTAGGGAGGAAGACAGGGGCTGGGGAACCTCATCCTCTCTGTCTTCGCTGTGTAAATACAGGACAAAAGCCTGGCAGGCTCCACCAAAAGGCATTTTGCACGCTGCTTCTAGAGCCACTGCAGGCCAGCTTCTGATGCTGTGGCGGGTTTTCCTTTGGAAGTGGGACAGTTGCTCTGGGTGGTGACTGTGGCATGCTCAGGCGCAGCGAAGGCTAACAGCTCCCTGGCTGGCTACCACCTCTGGAAAGGTTAATGGTGGAGCATGTGCTTGGTCTACACACTTCTAATAAACACACATTCTTTCGTTTTCCTTTAAAATACTTTTCATATTTTGCCATGGCTGCTCACGTTGCTCCCTCCTGCGACAGCTCCTCACCGACGGCTGCTGCATAAATAGAGCAGCCCCTGGGTCCCGCACGCAGGCAGGCAGGTGGGAGATTTGAAAGCTTCTGTTAATAGTTTATCTCTGAGTCCGCCTAATGAATTCTCCTCGTAATTACTGCACAGAAATTGTTAGTGTATCCTGATGATTCAGAACTTTCTAACAACAACTCTGGACCAAATTATAAACTGTTTTTCTATCTTGGAGTGGAGACTTGAGAGAGGATTCCTAATTGTTCTCATCCCCTCAGGGGCCAGAGCTGGATTATCCCACACAGGCTTCTTGCAGACTTGTTTTTAGTCTATTGGTGGGCTCACTGCCAGACCAAAGGGATGGGGAATTCAGTTTTCCTGGTTTAAATTCCGCCCCCCTCCACCCTTCCACTCCACTTACACCTCTAAGGAAGAGCATGGATTAGAAAGGATTTGCCCTCATGGGGCTTTGGTTTGGGTTTGAGAAGATCTGTCCTTAAAAGTTCTGCCTATTTTTTTTCATCCCCATATAAACCTGACTTCCAGCTTTATGCCAGGGACGGGCAGAAGTGGGGCACTGTGTTGTTCAGAGAACAGAGATCTCCCACTTCTATTGAAGTACCTGCCTTCAAGTGGCATTTCTTCTTGGAGACAATGACTTAAAGTGAAGGACAAGGAGGTGGGGATGGGCGACGGTGGTGTTTGGGGAGCAGGGCACTGCCAGACCCCTCCTGCTGAGGTTGCTGTGCTTTGTCCCATGTGTGAAAGGCTGGGAGGGCCCAAGGCTCATCCAAAACACGTTCCTGTGTCAGCAGTGACAGGGCAACCTGGGTCTCTTGATACAGCTCCGGGGTCGTTCTTGTGCCACTGAAGTCCCAGTGCACTGGTGTCCACGGACAGCCATGCTGCGTCACCAAGGACAGCTCGGATGCTCTCCTCAGAACCTGTCCTGCACCAGCAATGGTCCATGCAGCGACATCGTGTCAGGCCAACAGTCCCAGAGCACTGGGGCCATACTGAAGGTGGCCAGGAGTTAGCAGAGGGCCAAGGCAGCTCTTCCCTTCCTTATCCCTCACTTTGCTGGGGAGGCAAGAGGCCACGCTGCTGACCGTGCCCTGTCCCACTGGAAGCGCTGACGCCTGTCTGGCTGCCGGGACACCCCGCCAGTCCCGTCCCAGGCACGTCCCTCCCGCCCGGCAGCAGCGAGCGGGCACCATGCCGGATCATGGGGCCACCCAGACCCAGGCGCCCTTCTCCAAACATCCCTCCCACCATGTACCCACGGTACCCCCGTGGCCCATCCACATCCACCCCGTGTACCCGCCCTTGCTGACAGCGGGGAAAGTAGGAGACATGTACTTGTGCTGACATTCGCCTGACCTTCCAGTAACGCTCAAGAAACCCTCGGAAAGGCTTTCTCATTGTGCAGCCCCAGGGTTTCCAGGGAATTAGTCAGCAGGCTGGAATTGTGCTCTGTGTATGTGACCCACCCGCTCTCTCGTCCCCCCCCACCCCGCCTCTCCCATCTCTGGAGCCGGACCGGTCCAAGAGATATGTTGCCAGGGTGACAGCGAGGTGTGATGGATGGACAGAGAGTGGCTGTGGAGTGGCAGGGCCGCTGGTCAGTAACCCAGGGCTGTGTTTATAAGAAGGAAGAGGCTGTTTCCTGGAGCTAACATAATGCAGCTCTAAAAAAGGCAGGGGAAATACATCATGCGAGGAGAGCGCAGCCCTGGGAGGGGAGGGCCACTGGGGAGCCCAGCACCAAAGCGAACCTTCAGGTCAAGGTGCCTTTGACAGGGGCCTTTTTTATAGGCCATTTGCGTGAGAGTTCGCTGCTGTTTCTCTGCAGCCCTGACAGCAACTCAAGGCCCAGCCGGGGTTTGGGGAGGGTCTAATCTAAACTCGCCATTTTCCAGCCCTTCGCTTGCAGGACCCGCTGATTTATTTGGAAAATAAATAATTGTCAGTGACTATTGTTTTGCTGCTGCAGAGTGACGGTCTTCCCCCTTGGCATGGGTCCGTGCTCTGTCCCGCAGCAGACACTCAGAGGTGCGGGGAGCCGGGGAAGGACCCCAGCACTGAGGGAGCGAGTGGTTGAGTCTGCCCCTGCCCCCCTGGGCTCCAGGCAGTGGTGATGCTCACAGCCATGATCCTGCATGGGGTGGGGACCTGGGACATCACTCATGGTGCTCAGTTGTGCCTGAGCTTAGAGCTGAGACAGAGGTGACCAGCTGGAAAGGTGAGGGGACGTCTCAACCTCCTTCCCAGGTGCCAGCCGTGGCAGTTTCCCTCCCTTTGGCCACACCACAGGTGTGCGAAGTCCTCATGCCCCACATGGGTGTCCCCCTCCTGCAGGGCCGGGGGCTCCGCAGTGCCACACGCTCACTGCTGCGACAGCTGCAGGCTGTCCCTATGCCTCATGTCACCCCCAAACCTTGCAGCCACGCTCCTAATGTCACTGCCCCCACGGGAGGGTCTGGCCGCGGGAGAA
>NW_010389798.1:0-1212 GCF_000710305.1 Buceros rhinoceros silvestris | reverse complement strand
TCAGGGGTGGTTTCTTCCTGCCCACTGTACCAGCCTTGATGTCTGAGGACCTTCAGAACAGTGACAGAGGCCTTTGCCAGCAATAAAGGGGAGCATCTGCATACCAATTAAACTGCTGAGCGCTGAAGAGTTAAAAAAAAAAGGGGGGGGGGGGGGGGGAAATCCCGTCTCCTTTGGCGGGAAGTCCCACCATTTTCTAGGTAGACAAAAATTGCTTCTAGTACAGCTGAAAACTTTTGAAAATTTGAACATATTTTCTTCTTTCTTCTCCTATTCTTTTATTCTTCAATAGCTGAGCAAGTAATATTGCGTTTAAGGGGGTTTTGTTGTTTCTTTTACGAGCATGCCAAAGCTTTGAGAAGTGTCAGTGTAGGAAAGAAAAGATGAGAAAAGAGAGGAAGAAATCTAGTGCAAATGTCAGGCGGTTTTCAAGCAGCTTCACGGCAGGGGAGAAAAAAAAGACAAGGAAAACATGAAAACACAACGCTTCCAAATTTCGAACAGCTTCCTGGTTTAGGAAACTGAAATTTAAAAATTGTTTCAAAATATCCCATTGAAAAGTTAAATGAACATGGTTTCCATAGAATAGTTTTCGATTTAATTCATTTTAGGTAAGAAAATTTTCAGTACTTTTTATACTGAATAAGTATTATAAATTATTTCTCATATTCATGAATTATTATTATTATTATACCTAAATGTAATACTAAAAATCCTCAATTTCCAACTTCTCAGCAAATATCTGGGTTTGGTGCTGTCCTCATTGGTGCAGGGACAATTTATTTCTTTAAAGCGGAGCCTTATTTTGGCTCAGGTTTTTTTTTTTTCCCTTTTTTCTTTGGACGAGCATTCTGTCTTCAGCATTGTTCATATTTCCCCTTCTCTAATTCATGCAAGTACTGCCACATGCACAAATTCCTGAATGAGTTCAATATTAATCAGCAAATAATTTTTTTTTTTTTTTTGCAGACCAGCAATCACTGTGTAAAAGCCAGTTTCTAAATAAGCATTTGACGAGTATTTATCTATTTAGTGTTTGCATTGTCTAAGCGACTTTTAACGTTAGGTTGTCTCATCCGCTTTCAGTTCAAATTATCATGTTCACACGCACTTACATTTTAATTTTGTACGCACACTTACACTGGGTTTCGTACAGCTGCATCTGAAGGACTTTCAAGAAAACAGCCCTTGTTTTGGAGTTAGGTGGCTCTG
>NW_010389797.1:0-3392 GCF_000710305.1 Buceros rhinoceros silvestris | reverse complement strand
CGGTGCCAGGCGCTGCGAGGTTTCCTTTGTCTCGGGCTCTCGTTTGTTTTTCTAGTCCTCCCGCCTCGCTTTAGCCGCGGCCTTGCCGAGTGGACCTGCAGCGCTGGCCTGGTGTCACGTTGTGCAGGCCAGGACGTTGGCGTAGTCTCTGTGTACTTTCAATAACTTTAAGAGTGACCTTAAAGTCAGCTTGGGCAAATATTCCAAATTAAAGTTAGTACTTTGGTGTTTGACATTAAGTAAACTTATTGAAGCGTTTATCGCAGGGTTTAGAGGGAGTGTGAGCAGCAGTACCGTGGAGGGCAAAGACAGTAAGCCTCAAAGACTCACAGTCACTAGCACAACTGTTCGTCAGAGGGTTCTCATCACTCCTTTGTTCTATTTTCTAAAGTTCACTTAATCCGTTTGAAATAGTCTATATAATGCAAAGAAGTAACTGAAGGTAGTACTACTACTAGTCGCTTCAGTCTAAAATGTTGTATTTTTAATATTCTTTCTACTTCGTGTCTTAATTGGCATCTTGCTCAAGAGAATTTGCTTGCCCTTTTGAGGGAATAAGTTTATATTCTGTGAGGTGGTGTGGAAGTATCTGTTGCAGTTTGATGTTTTGTTAGTAATGACCTTATGCTTTCCACAGGCTATTTGCAGAATCAAAATGGTTGAAGCAGATCGCCCTGGAAAGCTGTTCATTGGGGGCCTGAACACAGAGACAAATGAGAAAGCCCTTGAGGCTGTATTTGGCAAATATGGACGCATCGTAGAAGGTAAAAAGAAACCTTTCTGTTTTTAAAACCAGAAAAAAAAAACCAACCAAAAAGCTTCAGCTTGGCTGTGATGACTTTCTTGGCGTTGATCATCTGAAATGATGGTGCTTTCCTGTCCTCTAAGAAGTTCTGAGCTTATAAGGTTAAATAAAGGTTAAGTGTTGCTGCCTAACTACAGGAAAGGGTAACATGGCTCTTTTTTTGCAGTCCTTTTGATGAAAGATCGTGAAACCAACAAGTCCAGAGGATTTGCCTTTGTCACGTTTGAGAGTCCAGCAGATGCAAAAGATGCTGCCAGAGATATGAATGGAAAGGTAGGAATTAAAACTAGTTATATGCTGCAGTTGCTGCTGACCACCAGTATTGATCTTTAGGGTAAATTAACTGGTAATAAAGGCTGGAAAGACAGTGGGTTAGAATGTCCTGGAGTTAAGTCATGGAGTTTGGCAGAATATGCCTGTCTTCGTGAAGCTGGAATCGCTTTCTCCTGATGATGGATTTGACAGTAGAAAGTGAAGTCTGTCTGTCAGTTATACTCTCCTGTCTTTTTTGTTGTTGAGGGCTTTTTAGTAGTCAGCTCTTCCATTCCTGCATGTCTCCTCTAGTGGTTCTGTTTTATCATGTTTGAATGCAGTACTGTGTAAATTACACTGTAAGGGAAAGTAACTTAACTGGAAACTGCTAATGGTTCCCTTAACAGGGGTTTGATATGAGTTCCCTGCTGTGCTGGAGTGCTGATGCACTTATCTGGTAATCTGTAGATAAAACTCCTACATGTATGAGTTGCATCATCAGCCTCCTTGGCATATATGAGAAGCGTCTTGCCAGTTGATGTGGAGTAGCTTTGCGTTTAGCTAGCAATTGAATTTGCTTGTTTACACCCTGCAGTGCAACAATACGACTTTAAGAGGAGAGAAAAATGTAATGCATATGTAATGTTCTTAAAGAACAGCCTAGGAATCTGGAGCAGAAGTTGTGAGATACGTTGCAGGGTAGTTTGTTGAAGAATTGTAGGCTATTGTGGTCTGTGTCTGTTCTGGCTTGTGTTTGAAAAGCTAGATGCAAGTTGGCAAATTTTGGTAGAGGTGTGCTCCCTTTAGGCAGTGAAAGCCGTCTTCTCTGTTCACTCGAATTTCAGGCTCTGGTCTTTCCTGCATAGTTTGAACCGTTGTGTTAAGGCTATGCTGCACTGGCCTTTTTTGAAGCAGCATCTCTGAGGTGGTTGAATTGTCAAGAAGCCTCTACTGATTCTGAGTAATTAACACTTGCGATTTTGATAGCTGTTTCGTTGTGTTAGCGTGAGACATTGACTTGAATGAAAAATGTCAGTCTTTGCAGTTAGTAAGTAAAGTGTAAAACTTCTTGCTTCGTGTTACAGCAGGCTTTCTGCTGTGCATACTTAGTTTTTGGGTACTTCAGGACAACCTCGTGATGATTAGTGTTACTTTCTTTGGAGACTTGCTTCCTTTTAAAACGAGTAGTTTTTGTCAAGGCAGAGAGTGACAAATCAGATGACATCCTTTCCGTACCAGGCTAAACATCCCTAAAGGTGCTCCTTCTATTGAATCTGTTTATCCGTCACGTAGTTTGCTACAGTTCTGAAGACTCCTTTACTGCAGTTATTAAACACTGATGTCCTCTGAAGTAGTCATTGCACAGAACCCTCACATAAGGTAACTTTAAGCACCCTCAGCTAATTCTTAGACTGAAAGGAGTTCAGACACTAATCCAGAGTGTTGTGGAGTGCAGCTTTCAAATGAAAATCCCTCTGAAAATAATGACCAGCTGTTCAAAATCTTGAATGTTGTGGTATGTTTCTGGTCATGTTGGAAACATTCAGGAAAATAATGCTTATTAAAGTAGCTAAATGAGATCAAATATTTGTGGCTGAGGTAATGTCTACATGTTCTGGAATGTACCATCTGCATCACTGTCGAGAAATGCTGGAAACTGCTGCCCTGTGGATCATCAGTCTCGTGCTCTGTCTTCAACATTACAAATTTACAAGTACCTTCATCTACTTTGAAATTTGAACAGCGAATAGTATATGAAAAGATGATCATCCTTGATGATGGTATTTGTCCTGGGAGGACCTTTTGTAAAATAAAACTTCAGGTGCTGCTGTGTATTGTTCCAGTTCTGTACTGGTCTAGCTAGGTTCAACCACAATGTGATATGAAAGATGTGGAAGATGTTCATGAAGTGAAGTAGTCTCTTGTCCTCATCTTCAGAAAGCTTCTGGACAATAAGTACTGCTTGTACCTCAAAAAGACTCCGCATCCTGGATCTGAGGAGTGGGAAGAGATCACTGTGGTAAACCAGAACTTGGAAGTTTTTCTGTCTGTTTGGAAATGATGGATTGGAATGCTCACAAGAATTTCAGGCTAAGCAGCAGTAGAAGCACGGTGCAGACAATAGTTCAGGCATTCTGTAAGGAGTCTAGTTGACCTGTCTAGCTAGGGGGAAGAGTTCTGCTCACCACTGCGGTGCTTGTTCTGTCATTCCAAAGGAATTCAAAGTGGCAGCCAGAAGACGATGCTGACATGAGATTCACCAAGAATGAATTTGCATTTGATTTCTTTTTACTTTGCAAATGATCAAGCATATATCCAATGTTTTGCCCCTTTC
>NW_010389796.1:9598-18953 GCF_000710305.1 Buceros rhinoceros silvestris | reverse complement strand
TTTTCTTCTTCTACACCTAATAAACGAAGAAGAAGTTCCATTTCACAAGGGTTCAAGTCAGCACTACGGGGTTATTCTCCGCCCGCGTGGATCTGAATTCACACGCTGCCTGCGCACGGGGGCCAGGCCGGCACCCGAACAGCCCCTTCCCGAACCACTCCTGGAGCAGCAGCAAGCAGCTCCCGGCAGCCAGCGCGTCCCACCTCCGCAGCGACCGCGCGCGTCTACCCCATGTACCGACCGTACGGGCTCGGTGCTTCCAGCCGGGCTGCGGCCACTGTTTATCGCCTTTAAAACGCTTCACAATTAACGCTGAATTCGTTGCGTTCCAGAACTTCACTTTTACACAAACTCCTCTATCGCCCCAACCACTGTCGCATTATCGAAAGACCTGGAGAAGGGTCTGGAAGCAGCCCTAAACTGGAGATGTGATCAACGATTTTTTTTTTTACTAAATTAAACCAAAAAAACCTCCCAAACTCAGGACAGGTAATTTAAAAGTGAATAATGATTCTGGGGTTCTCTGTGTATATATGTGTATATATAGAACATGCGTAGAAATGAACAGTTACCTGCATAAATACATTATATCGTGTTATGAATCAAATCAAAGCCACTGCCAAGCTGAATAATAAGTTAGAGAAATGACAACTCTGGCTTTATATATATATTTATAAAAATAGATAAGAGTGTTCTCAAAGCAGTTGATAGAGAATGCCGACGAGTACGACGTCGCCAAGGGTTATCTGGCTACGAAATCAGAAGATGAAGGTTTTCACAGTAATTGGAACTGCCACTTACATTCATTCTAATGGCAACACGAGCATATATTACTAAGATGTTTACGGTATATATCACAACTGAGTTTTCCAGTGTTCACAACTTACGACTTAAAATTTGTACACTTGCTATTCACTAAAAAAAAGAAAAAGAAAACGAAAGGTGTGATTCTTACTGCTGGAAGCTACTTTTCCCTAAGACTTTATACAGAACTTCGAACCCTGGCATGCTGGTTTTGGCCGACTGACGCACTGAATTGTCCTATTTCGGTCGTTTTGGTCATAATCGCCTTAGAACTTAACCACTTACTACACCATAGTGTTGTGAGTTCAGTCAGCACACAGCTAGGCAAGGTGCCACCTTCACGTAGCTCCTCTGACCAGGAAGGGTTTAACTCTTCACCTTGAGTTCTGCTTTAACAGTTGAAGTCAGTTGCTACTACATCAGCTGTAAACAAAGAGCTCCCACAACACACAACCCTCATCCTAACAGAGAGCATCCAACACCCTCCTCCAGAACACTGAGACAAACCCAGCCCTGCCTCCTCTCAGACCTGCTGGCCCCCCAGAGAGCCACGCTGGCCGCTCAGAGCCGTAGGCTGCACCCCGGCCCCGAACTCCCAGCCGCAGGCAGGGAGCAGAACTGCCCCTCCGCAGCTGGAACCCCGGCGCTGCAGCCAAGCCTGCGCCTGTGCGGCCAGCCACCGCTCCTGCCCCGGGCCTGCCTCAGGAAAACGCACCACGATAAACACACAAAAGTCCGTAAAAAAGAGATCAGAGAAAGGAACAAGCAAGAAAAAAAAAGAACAAAACCAAACCTAAGAAGTTGCCCTCAAAAGGAGGCGAGGAAAAAGGGCCAAGTAAAAATTCCGACATGCTCCCTTCTGCCTCCTTCCCATCGCCCCTAGAAGAGGTTTCGCTGTCCGCGTGCTCTGATCTACAATCCAGTACCCCGTAAAAATTACAGGTTGAGAAGCTTGCTGAATGAGTTATTAGTAAGGTCAAGAGACTATCTATGCTCCAAGCTGGAAACACAAGGTTTACTACAGTAGTACATTCAGGTTTTCTCATCAGTGACTAAGTCATGACCACAGTCTCTGGCTGCACTCACCCCACGCACCCCGACCCAGCACCTCACTCAGCCGCAGACATGCTCTGCGGCGCAAGGCTGTCACCGGCAGACACATCACCCGACAAGCCAAACGTTAAATAGGTTAAAAAAAGTTCTAATTTTACAGAAATGCTCAATTTTCAAAAATATTCTCTTATTCGTTTCCTCCCACGCTGAGGGACAGGTTCATTTGCCAACTCATCTTCTGTCGCTTTGTCAAAACGCTAGTTTCACAACCCCAAAACTGATTTCAAGCAGGAAACCCTCTGCAAATTAAAAACAAAAATACAAAAATTATAATCTCTATATTTATATTGATTGGAATCCTCCAGCATTTGTGAAATCACTTTCAGAGATGAATTTTGGGACCCTCCACAACTTCTCCACACAAGCCACGCTCCAGTTCCGTACTCCCCTTCATGAATCCTTCCTTCTCAGTCTCCTTTGCTGCTTATTAGTCCACAGCTCAGATTAAATAGAGAATAATTGGCTGGACAAGCGTTACTTTGGTGACCGGGGTGGCACATACTGCTCCTTGCCGACACGTCGAGGTGCTCCCTGAGGCGATGATCTGCGTCCAAACTGGCGCCTCTGTTCCCTGATTTTCCCAGCAGCTCCCCTGGGAGGCCCGTTGCCTCGGAACCCCGAGTAATCCTTCATTCGACCTTCCCCCTTGTCAGGAGCCTTCTCCGAGGCCTTCTCGGGGGAGCCGTTTTCTTCATTCTTGGCAGGGGGAACGATGTTGGTGCGATGCTCCCTCAGAGGCTGAACAGGAACCGGAGGAGGCTCCTTTGGGGGCTTCTGGCAAACTTCAGCGTAGCTCAGCTTGCGTGGCTCCTTTGGGACCGAGAAGAGTGAGGTTTAGCCACCAAAATAACCACCCCACGCTATTCCCGAGCGCCCCAGGCACAGCAGCGAGAACACGCCCAGCGGGCTACTGCACCGCAGCTATGGTGAGGTGCACGAGGGAGGGTCCCAGGTGAGGTCCACACGCTCCTCACCCCGCTCGGGCCTTACCTGCAGCGACACCGCAGGAGCTGCGCTTGAGTTCGCAGAAGGTGAAGTGGAATTTGTCCTTGGCGGCTTCGCAGCGTTGACGGGAGAGACAGACACCGGCGGGGCAGCGTGGCTCGTGACATCTTTCTGAGCAGACGCTTCTTCTGGTTTGCTGTCTGGCTGAACCGTGCTGTTAAATCAAGAACAATTTAATGTAAGAAACAACTAACGCAGAAAGCCACGTTTGAGAAAGTGGTTTCTTTGAAGTCACGGCTGTGCTTTTTGCAGCACTGAAGGCACAGCCCTTCCCACCCCGTTTTGTTATTTCCATCTAGTGGCCTTTAGAGAAGCTGCCCACCGCGGACAGAGGAGAAACAATGAACATCTTGACCACCTTGCCAGACGCAGGCCAGAGCCTTGGCTAGGACATGCAACGGTAACATCCTCGACTCGAGAGCCGCGTACCTTAACACCACGCCTTCGGTCTGACTCGGGGAACTCATGCTTGTCACAGGCTGCAGGACGGTGCTGTGCGTCTGTTCTTCCTGAGCAGGAGCTGGGCAGCTGGGCAGCAGATCTTTGCTCTCCTGGAGGGAAAGACGGCAGATGTGCTTAGGTTGCTCCTCAATACGCCCGTTCACCTGAGAAGCGGGATGTTCCCAAAGGCAGCTCAAGTCCCGATCGAAGGAACTCTCCCTCTTTTGAAGCATCGCCTCTAAAGCCACAGCCCTTCACATGGGCAAAAAATTGCAGATAAAAGAGAAGCCGGGCTGTATGACCCAGACTACCAAGGCTGAATCCCACCAGCCCAAACACCACTCATCCGGAACAGCCTCTGCCTATGGCAGACACAAACTGCTCCTACTTCCGCAGGGAGCTGCCCTGTTCTAAACCAGTCCCAAGCTCACAAGAGCACAACCACCGAAGCTCCCACTGAATACCCACAAAACGCCAAGGAAATCCAAGAACAGAAGGACAGAAAGGGCGTTACTGGAGTAACAAACCAGGTCAGATGCTTTAAACATCACAACGTGCAGCTCTAACACAGACCAGTTCGTGAGGCAGGGGCGAAGGAGGACACACACCCGGTGTGCCAGTACCTTTTCCTTGCAGACTCCTTTCACAACGTCGGACATCCTGCTCTCCAGCACAGGCTCTCCCGGGATTTTTGCTGTGCTGCCAGGCAGAGGTGGGAAATTTGATGCTAGCAAGTCAAACTTTGGTGTCTGAGTCTTTGTCTCTGCTGAAGGCTGAGGTCTCTGGAGGAAGAAAATACCTATTATTAGAGCCATAACACCCAGCATTACAAGCACTGAGCAGGGAATTTCCTAGAAACACTGAAAACCCACAATACAACCTGCGAATCGAAGGGCTCTGCCATCCCCTCAATAAATGCAAAGCCAACACATTGCACTTTGTGCAACTCCTCGCCATGAGGGAAGCAGAACTTACTGAAACCCGGTCGTCCTCTCGTCTCCTCCGTCCTCGGAAAACGTTCCTCCTTTAAAGGCAAAAAAACAGCCTGTGAGTGCATTTCCCAGGCTGCCCAAAGGGGAGCCTGTGGCAGGGGGGTTACAGCAGCCCTCGGATGTTTCCCCGGATACAGCTCTGGCATGTTCTCCATCATCAGGAGGGGCCAAAGCTCTTGTGCTCTCGGAACACAGCCAATACGGGAAACAATTTCTCTGTTCTCTCCCGGTGGAGGAGGTACCCGAGAGCACCGTAGCTCAACCATGACAGTCAGGCTCAAGAAATCAGGTTTGGTTTTCGAGTCTCCAGTGCCATACCCCAGCTGCATTGCTGTTAACGCAAAAAGCGGTGCCCACGGTTCCTTACCTGCCCCTGCCAATGCCGTAATCGCCATTCTGCTCCATATGTGCCGCGGGAGAATCCTTCTGGGAATAACCTTGGTCTTGGTGCCCAGTTAACGTGCTGTTGTGCCGCTCCATAACAAAATTCCTGGAGCTGGTTCTGTTCAGTGGTCCGTCCCCCACTGGCATGGTACCGACAGCAGCTGGACCCTCCACAGTGTGTTCAGAGCTGCTGGATGAGCGGAAGTGAGGCTTCACACTGCGGGACACAGAGCAGCAGCTGGGTAACCCACAGCTTAAAGGACGAGACACAGAACTACCACCAACTACAATGTGGGGCTGACAAGAAAGGAGGAGGTCACTAAGTACTGGAGCTCCACCAGAAGCTGCTCCCCACGTACATTTGTCAAGAACCAAGAAATTTCCTCCTTTACCTCCATCTATTCCTTTTGTTGCAGTTGTCTCACAACCTCCTGTCAAGTGTTGAAGTTTGAAGAAAACACTGAGATCACTGGCTAAGCCACACCGAAGGGGAGGGGAACCCCCAAAACCCCAACCAACACAAAGATCCCAAAACGCAGGGGTGTAGAAGCACCAGGACGACCCAGGAGGGACTCCTCACTTGTCTGGGCCTGCAGCACAGGCCCAGGGAACTGGGACGGGATCTGGAGGGAGCAGCCAAGCCCGAGGAACAAACTGATCTGGCCACAGCAGAAAAGCTGCATGTCCCCAGCAGCCTGGAGTAGGTGACGACTGAAGAGAACAGGGGAGGGAAGGCTGGGGCAGCCAAGAGCCCGCTCCCCCAGAGCCTGAAGAGCCAGGATCTTTGTCCCACCGCTCCTGTTACCAAACACCCACCGCACTGACTCTGCAGTTTACGACACGCCAGACGTTTTCCCCAGCTATTGATTATTCAGCATTAAAGCTGCGTTTCCCGTGAACAGGGATGCAGCTGCACACGCTCAGTGTTTCTGCAAGGCAAGGATCAGGGTCTTAAACGCAGAATTACCCACAGAAACTCTGACCCACTGTAACACGGAGCAGTTTTCTGCAGCAGCATCGGGACTGTTTTCCGCTCCTGCACCTCACTGTCCTTCCTGCACAGCACCAGGCAGCTTCACAAGCCGGCCAAGGACCTTCGCCTCCACGTCCCTCCTCTGGCCAGCCCTGCACACCTCATCATTTAAGGACAGAAGGAGGATTTTGCCTGCTTGTTGTTTTTAACCAGTCTCATGATAACATCCCACACAGTCAGACATTCTCCCGCTGCCAGCCTCCCGTCCAGGAGGAGGCCTAACCCTAGCTTGACTACACGATCACTTCAAGAGCCATCAGCCTGGAAAAGGGTCTGTCCTTTCAACAGACCGTAAATCACGCAGCTTTTGGTTTCTCTAAGTTAAGCAAATATGGAAAGGCATGTTGTGGATGCCACAGACCCCAGACTGCCTAACAAACACATCATTTCCTTCCAGATTCCACTAATAAACTTGTTCCCTCCCATCTGGCCAGAGAATTTAAGTTGGGGGAAAAGAAAGCAAAATAGAAGAATTCGACAAGCGACGAATTATGATTTGTTAGCACTAAGTGAGAGTAGCAGCAAGGGACGGGGCTGCAGCAGCAGCAGGTTCCTCCGCTGTCCCGTGGTGTTTTAAAAACCGACTCCATCACGACCCGACACACTTCACCACAGCCTGGCAATGAACAGCCAGGAGTTTTGCAGCATTTTGTTTGTAACCAGAAAGCAGATCAAAAATCCCCTTTAACAGGCCAGTTTTGAGTGGTCCGATTAATCTGCTTTTCCACAGACAGTTTAAGTTACCTTTTGGATGGCTGGACAGACAAATACCAGTTTAACCAATATCAGTCCTGAGGATTCTCTCTTACAAGGACTCGATCCTCCTTTCCCACAAGGATGTTGCAACAAATCAGGGCAAAGTAAATATGCCAGGCTTAAACAAATGTTTGGCTACAGAGAAAAATCCCAGACTTAACCATTAACTGCCCATTTGACAAAACCAACCAAGTTTAATGAGCCAGGACAGAACCCCAAAAGCAGCGGCTGGACGAACCTCTGTGCACAAGCTCTTCTGCAGCTCAAGAGAACGGGTTAATTCATACCTCACAGCTCAAGAAGCATTAAGAACCAGTTTTAAGGCCCCAGTAAGGTTAAGTTTTCCATCAGCAAAGGCCTTAGGGAGGAGGAGGAGGTAAATTAACTAAATTCTTCCATTTTGTTCAATTTGTTCTGAAAATGGAAGAATCTCAAGTCATTACTCAGCCCTCAGATCTCATAATCTTACCCGTCACTGAGAAGGCCACAATCTTGTCTGGGCAGAAGAGCGAAGCAGAAGAGACGAGGAAAGATAAGGAAGGAGAAAAAGCAAAGAGAAGGAGAGATGATGTGAGAGAGGAAGGAAGAGGAAAGGCATGAAGTGCAGGCTGCCCAGACAGTCGACTGTTGGACCTGTTCTCTCTTAGCGCGATACTTGATCATCACCGGGCCAAACCTCCGAGGCTGGGCCTCGCTGTCACCTCCGGAGGCCTGCTGAAGTGTAACTAACGTCTGCTGCCAGAACACAAAGATTTATCACCACAAAACCCGAGACAGACCAGCAGAACCTGCACACGCTTGACCCTAAAGCTGTAACTTCACAGCGACTGGCAATTTACAAACAAAAAATCTTAACCAGAAGAGTTTGGAAAGCATAATAACGATTGTACAGACGTGACCTACAAGGCAGCAGGGACCCCGTGGGCTTTTCAAGACGTTCAGATCTGGGTACGTACAATTCCTGCACAGTTTCAGCATCCCTAGTTCTGAGAAGATCCACATCCATGAGAGTTCTACTGACTTTAAGTTTAGGCACAATTTAAGGCAAAAAAGACTGTACAAACAGATCGCAGTTGGGAGCTGAGCAGCTGCGACTGAACCAGCTGCCCCCAGCAGAGTCACACGACCGGTTCCACAGCCTGTGCTAAGGCTCTGCTGAGTCACCCCAGAGCAGATTCTGGAGTTCACCTTCTGCCACCAGCCACAAACCTTCACTGCATCACAAAACCACTTCTGGTTGACAACTGCCACTACCGACTTCTCAAACAACGTA
Organism: Buceros rhinoceros silvestris; assembly: GCF_000710305.1. Classification (NCBI taxonomy): domain Eukaryota; kingdom Metazoa; phylum Chordata; class Aves; order Bucerotiformes; family Bucerotidae; genus Buceros; species Buceros rhinoceros. The sequence continues at coordinate 11,152 of NW_010389796.1, read as the reverse complement.
AAAAACAATTCCCATGCTACCAGCCCGCGTGCTGAACCCAGCGCAAGAGCTTGCAAATAGAACCATTTCCACCCCCGCAAACAGAGGAGGGCTCCGCTGTATTTACAGAGCGCTCTTCCAGTAAACACAGAGCTGCTTCCTCCTCCCCAGTGTCTGCATCTGAGCCGAGTCCCTACAGCTATCAGGAAAGAAGGGGATAAAGCAAATAAACGGGAGTAACAGCCTCGGCACCCAGCAGTTTGAGCGTAGAGCAGCCAGGGCAGGCCGCAGCTGAGCGGCTCTCTGCGAGACCGAGCGCACAAGGGCGAAGGCGGACGTCTGTGCTGCAGGAGTTCATCGTCTGCACATAGCTAACGTAATTACAAGTATTACCTTAAGAGGAAGCTATTTATTTGTCTGCAGAAGTTCCTCTGAGGCTTTTAGAGGAGTTACCTTTGCTTTCTCCAGCACACGTCCATTATTTTAGGATCTTAAGCTGCCACCTCGATTACATTTCATAACTCAAGATGAAAAAGGTCATACATATTTGATAAACCCAGTAAGCAGCCCAGTCCCAGCCGAAGGCACTGCGCTCCACAAGTGCAAGGAACACTTCAGCATCTCCACACCAAAGGTTCTCAGAGCGCCAAAAACAGGCAGAGCTGTCTTACCGATTTCTATGGAATGGGCGACCTATACTCAAAGAAGCAGCATTTGTTTTATACGATCCTGGTGTGTTAAAGCCATTCACAAATCCACCGTTGGGAAAGGGGGCCTGCAACAGACAGAACAGTCTCAGCGGCTGAACGAGAAACAGAAACGTTTGCAGTTTTGTAAGATCAGCTTCAGCAGTTATTCATCTGGCCTGCACTTTCATCCCGGGCTGCCGGGTGGAGAACATGGTCCACTCACTCCTGACAGGAAACCCCCACCAGCCTGCGCTTCTGCTTTCGCACCAGAGCCCTCCTGGTCTGCAAGAGCCACAAAGCTCTTCTCATAACACCAGCTACCGGATAATGGAGCTTCACACCAAAATTTCTTGAAATAAATGGCAGCCAATGGCGAGATGTACAGCCTCTCTTTATCAGGTCCACGACACAACACGAAATGTGATAAAAAGGGGGATCTGACTAGAAACCTAGGCTGTTCTACAGCTGGAAAGCCCACTAACCCTGCTGGTTTGTTAACCACCTATTCCTGCCATGCTGGGCTACCCCGCTCCTTCTCGCCAGCTGTTACTCACCAGTGGTGTTTCAAAGTAAGGTGCAGGATTTGGAGACCACGTCTGAGGCACGATGCTGTAAATCGAGTACTGCTGGGGGCTATATACAGGCTGCATGAACAGCGGGGAGGCAAACTGTGCTTGGGTTTGAACCGGCTGCGTATAGACGCTGGAATCCACCACCCGGTAACCATTCTTAGCGAAAAAAGTGTTGATGGCTTTTATCCTCGCCTGCAAAGAGCAAATCACATCACACGTATTAATTGGAAGAAAAGGAGAAGCAGAACGTGAAAGCCTTCTTGCCTACTGAAAGGTAACAGAAGGGGTGTGAAGGGGAAGCAGGTTCATTCCTG
>NW_010389796.1:0-9518 GCF_000710305.1 Buceros rhinoceros silvestris | reverse complement strand
TCCTGCTGACAAGTAAGAGCTCTGACAGGATCAATGCTGATTGCGTTCCAACAGCGTGCTGAAGGGAAGGGACACGATGCCTTACCCAGAGATCTGCAGACCCAGATTCTGGGGAAGTGGCGAAGGGAACAGGAATGTATTTCACACCTCAGGGGAGGGAGCGCTGCGGATAACCAGCAGCCACTGAGCTGTAAGTTTTCAAAGCTACCCATGACCTCGTTCAAGTTAACCACCTACAGAGCAAGTGCCGTGAACCACCCCGCTGCTGGTGCGAGCTCTGCCCCCCACAAATGCGCATTATCAAACGGAAGCAGTAAGTAATTCAATCCCAACAGAAGCTCCCGTGAGGCGGCCTTACCATTACTGGCTTGCCCTGAAAGGTTTTCACTTCTTCCCTTAAGTATTTAAACGCCTGCAGACACAAACATTAACATTAGGAGACCTTGATAAAACGGTACTTCCTAAAGGCTATGACATGATTTAAGGGGAACGAGGTGTAACAAGGTGCTTCCCCCTTAGCCCGGCCACATTCATCAACGCTTCCAGTTCAGGATGCGAGATGTCCGTCGTGGCCAGAGAGCACTGAGGCAAGAGGCAGACAGGGGAACTGTAAGCCCACGGTCCCTCAGCTTTTCTCTCTAACAACTGGAATTTGGCAATAACCTCTTGAAGGAACAGATCAGTAAACAAACATTTATTTTGGCTGCGGGAAGCACACGTGCAACTCCCGTTTCACACAGAACTGAGAGGTCAGTAGGAGCGGAAGCAGCCTTACCTGTTGCGCGTCTGTATCTGACTGGAATGTAACGTACCAGTTGTTGTTGTGAGCAAACTCACAGCTTATCACTTTGGGGCAGTTCTCGTTTTTAAACAGAGCCTTAACCTCCTGGGGGAGAGAAGAAGCCAGGCAGTTAAGGGCACCAAGATCTAAACTGTAAACTCAACATTACACGTTTATACTCCGGTTCCTCAGCTGCAGCTCCCCCTCACCATGGAGGTTTGTGTTCCCTCCACAGCGCTGCCAGACACCAAACTACCCCCTCTCCCCGCTCCTCAACCCAAGAGCACTCCTCCAGCCTACAAGCTCCCTGAAGAAAAAGCCACAAGAAAACGAAGATCAGTGCAGAACTGGTGGTATTTCTATCAGAGAAGCTTTAGATCGCAAGAGTCATCTAGACAGGAAAGATTCCAAGAAATATTTCTAAATCGAGGCAAGCTGACAGCTTTGTGATAATCAGATTTGAGAGAGGGCAAAGCAGCCGTTCTGCGTTTGCATTAAAAGAACTAATTAAAAATGCCAGTAGACAAACACCCTGCCTTACAACTTTAACAAACAAAGAACTAAATCATTCCATTCGCCAAATATCAGTTGGAATTTTATTATCCTCCCTCCTCTGAGCATAATGAGCTCAGCTCACACTGGGTCACAATGAATGAGGAATGTTTAGTAACGTTTCTTGCTGCCAAAACAACCGTCTGACTTCAAGAAAAGTTACCGCTGTGACAAAAATTCAGCCTGAATTCCAAGCTATGCCCTGGACTGGTTTTATTTTTGGCTCTCAAAGGAGATTCCTCCCAGAAAAGCCTGGCTCGCTCCATTTTGGTGGAAAAAAGTTTACTTAAGAGCATTTTCATACATCAGCAAGTAATGGAAAGGGCCAGCAATTACCCCAGATTTCTGCTCTGGCTTTTCTCACAATATATCCAGGCAGAAAAAATTACTAACATGGTTTAAACAAAAAATACCAGTGTTTAACAAAATTAATTTAATTAAATACTAGTTGACCTTTTACGCAAAATTTCCTGCTGCTGTTTGAAGCACTGTTGAAGACAGCTTCCAAAAACACCAACAGGCTTTTCTTTCTTTCTTCCTTTTCTATTTATTTACCTCTACAGGTGTTGTTTCGGGGATCTCGCGGAGAATGATAATACATCGTTTGTGGTTTGGTCTGACTTTCTCCCCTCTCTCATCCACTTGTACCATAGGAGAAGCTACAATTAAAACACAAGAGTTGATTTAATGTTGGACATTGTGCTCCGCAAATCATCTCAGACTCCCGCATCCAACGTGGAACCAAGAACCACAACGAGCTGCTTCGGAAAACATTTCTTGAAATCTGGAATTCCGGTTTACTCCCAGAATCAGACCTTCGCTGCTGGCGGTATCTTGAGCAGCCTCTTTCTGGGGCAGGGTTAGGCACGTTGTTACAAAGCACAATAGAATTTGGGAGGCTGGAACAGCCACTTATTCAAACAGCTCTGCAGAACGAGGCTCCCGTCACCACCTACCATCACTCCGAGCCATCACCAGCTCAGAGACCACACATTTCTCTACAGCAAGGAAGGATTTTTTGTTCTACCAATAAAGACCCCAAACAGCTAGACTTACATCTCAAAACTTCAAGAATAAGGTCCATATCAGTTGTCAGCTTCTTGATACCTTCCATGTTGGCAATCGTCCATATGGGAACAAACTGATCGCTATCCATCTGAGACATCAGGTACAGATCCTTCGAAAGATTCTCACTGCAAAGACAGAAGTTCACCAGTACAGAAAAATCCTCAACTTTCCTTACAGAAGCCTCCAAACAAGGGGGTAACTGCAGGCTTCGCTATTCACCAGCAGCCTTCAGAGCCAGCTCGAGCCAAAGTGTACTTAGGTTATCCCTCCTGGAAAAAATCCCAGCGGAGCAACACAAAGCAGGACAAAATAATAAAAAGCCCTGAATGACATTACAGTGCTCTGCAGGCGGGTCTGCAAAAAGGGTCTCACCAAAGAGACCTCCCCTGGTAACACCCAGCAAAATTATCTCAACAGCTCACAACTTGTACGCGATTCTCAGGGAAGGGCCAGGACTACTGGGCAACTGAAGCCGCCAAAAGGTACCATGGGGTTTCTACAGCATCGTAACAAAACTTGCTCCGTATTGCAACCCACTCTTTCACTGGCAGTGACTCTTTTTATGGAGATGACAGCACGTATCAAGCCAAAAAAGCGAAAAATTTGGCATAGATTCTAGAGTTTATTCGAAGTGGAAGTAGCTGCACTGTACCGTGAGAAGCAGAATTCAAGCTGTTTTTTCAAACATTCTCTGATGTCTTCTGTGGACACAGCAGAGCTGCCTTCACCTAAAAGTGACGACACTCACCGTCAGGTCTCAGTTCACAGCAAGGACACAACGCAAGAACACACTTCATTGTACATTAGAAGAATGAAACCTCCTGGGTAAGGCCAAGGGGAAAAGGTCACCCGAGACAGGCTCAAAGACCAGCAGGCCACATATTGTGCACACGACTCGGGTAGATCCCACGGGTTCACCTCCCATGCGTCCACCTCTGTGGTCGAGTGCTGTGGCTGGTTTGGATCTTCTTGACTGCGCATGGAACGTCTCAAAGTTCCTGCTCAGCCACGTGCTGACTGCAGCAGGCTCCGGAGGCTGACAGATCCCGACAGCAGCGTTCTGCCTCGAATACTCACCAGACACTTCGTAGATTTGGTATCCAAGATCTTCAGTTGCCAGGACAATTCCATTTGCAGACGCTTCATCAACTCCTGTGCCATTCCTTGTGGCTTCACAAGACGGGGAATACATCACTTCATACTGCTTGCAGCTGTCCTCCACAATCTCTATGTTACCTGGGAAAAGAACATGCCGTCAGCAGAAAACCCACTGCCGGCTTCACAGTATTTTCCATTCGAGAAATTTTGGCTACCAACATTAAAACAAATACTCGAAAGTGCTGTAACTGAACGTGTCTAGACATGGTCTTTATTTCTGACACTTTCAGTGTCTGCTTTGTATTGGACAGAACTTTCTGCCTCTCCAACTTCAGAAAGATCTTCTGGTTTGCACCAGGGTCTCGCGGATACGTAAATAATAGGATCCTGACATTATGAAGATCCCCAAAATTGGCAGAGGACCTAAAAAAGAGGCTTTCCACCTCAACATGAAAATATTTGAACAAGGTTCCTAAAACCAAAGCACTACAAGAGCTTCCATCACCTCAACGCATTACAGGATTCTTACTCACATAGAGGACTTGGGAGCACCTAGTGAATGCTATAAAACCCCACGGGAGCACAGGCTCAACTGGAAGGAGTGAACTGTAGATGCTTTGCAGCCTCTACTCCAGCACAAAGGTGACCAACAGTTCTCAGCAGCACCTCAGTGACCTACCAGGACTGAGGTGGCCCTCAGACCTTATCTTCCTGTTCACAGGGTCGAGCAAACACTAAAGCGCAGCAACGGGGAACATGAATCCATTGCTACACACTTAGCATCGTTTCCCTCTTAGCGCGTTACTCAGTCATCACCGGGCCCCTCAGATCCTGCTGCCTGCTGAGGCGCTCTATCCCAGCACAGCTCTGGGCACCGCTTCGAATCCCTAAACCAAAGCTCACCGGCCAGACCTAGAACCTCTGTGAACTGGCACTGCTTCCTCATGTTCATTTCATACTTGTTGGAACATCAGCACTACAACCTCGAGGACAAGAGCAAGAGGTTGCTCCTCACTGCTGAACTCGAGCAGAGCTGCTCAGCGCAACCGAGCACGGGCTGGTGTCGAAACATGGGCCCCAACATCTCACCCTCAGTGTGAGTCCCCTGTGCAGCCGCCGTTTCTTGCCACGAGTGCTCTGCGCCATTTGTGGGTGGCACAGCCTCGCCGCTCCCCTGAGGTACTTCTTGCCACACCTTTGCGTTAGGGTTTAAGCCAGCACCTTTCGATGTTACCTGCTGAAGAGACCAGAACACGTTTATTAGAAAAAATACTCCAACGATGCTGGGAAGTCAAGCCAGATAATAGAGGTGAATTTAGCGATTTTTCTAGGGTTCCACATCTCAATCTCTAACCAGCTATTAAGCCCCTAGATGATTTTACATTAATTAAAAGAGGAAAATCCTTGGTATTTTCCAAGTATTTCACTTCTACCTCCATGAGAAGTGTTGCCTTCAACCTCTCTTTATTGACATCCGACAACATCAGCAGAGGGAGCGGCTAGCCGGCAAGGACTCTGGGAACTCATAAGCTTTTAAAGACTTGACTGTCATAATGCTCCAGGCCCCTTTCATCAGAAAGAGAAACTTTCCCTCCTCCAGACCCCTTCCTAGAAAGGAAGGTAAAAAAACATGTTTCAAGGAGAAGAAACTACTGACGTGCTGGATTAGTGACATCTGTGCTAACTGAGCACCACCTCCGGTATGCCAGGATTACTCCTGAACTCACCTGGTGCCACCCGACCTCCCTGCGAGTTTACCTACACCTTACACACATCCCTGCGCACCCACTTCCTTAAACACGTAACCCAGGAGATTAAAGCTTTTGAAGCGCCAGGACAAACATACAACCACCACAGCCTGCTGGGAGGGGGAAAAAGGATTGTCTCCCTGTGAGAGTGGGCAACAAGGACCATAACTAGAGCAAGAGGGTAAACGATGATAAGGGAACTGCTGGACTCCAACCTCACATCGATCAACTCTTCTGCTGTGGAAGATGGTGCCCTCCAAGGTCCCCTTCCCAGAGCCGCTCAGCAGCTCAGCTCGGTGAGGAGTCCAATAACCGAGCAACAGCACAGAGGAGGCGCATTGCAACGGCTTCCGCTCTGCCACCGTAACTAACTCCTTCCACACAGACAAGAAAATGATGCTTTTGCAAAAATTCTCTTCCCAAGAACTCCCAACATCCTACAGCAACTGATACCATTTCCCCCAAACAGGTTCCTTCAGACACTGAACCCACTGACAACCCACTGAACTCCCGCTGCTTGCTGGAATCCAGAAGGCGAGAGCCATCACCTCCAGCTCCTGGCTCGCAAATTCACAAATCGGGAAGTTTGCAATTTTGGAGGCCAGCCTCCTGGATTTTGATGTTAAGGAGTGGCTGACTACCAGGCTTCACACATAAAACAGAAGGATAAGGAAGCAGTTGCAAGAGCTTTACAGATATTTCCTCTGCCAAGGTCACACCTAGTTCCAAAGCTATTTGCAGCAAGGACAAGCCCAAATTCAGTAACAAAAACCCTCCAAACACTAGAGAGGTTTGAGACAACCAGGGGAGAAGGCACCAAGACCACCATTTTTGCAAGCCCTCTTTGGGATTCAAAATCTCCCCCCATACAACTGATTTAATCCACACAGCATCGGAGTTTCCCCCCTTCCATTAATCTTAGCAGAAGAACATCACTGGAAACAGAAAGAAGAACTAGAAATGGCTCAGTCAGAGGACTGACGTCCACGTCCCTTCTCAGTTCTCAGATATGTCGTCCTCCAACAAAACAACCTTGGAGGAAAAACCCGCTAAGCTGTTGCACCCACATACTCTCGCTGTTGACGTAGTTCAGCAAGTCCAAAACTTAACTCAGCCCAACAGAGGTGCCTCCTGTGAGGCAGCAAACCTGGCAGCACGGGCATGGCTCGAGGAGCGAGACCCAGCGGCTCCCGTTTCCCTGAATTCTGTATCCATGCAAGAAAGAGATGATTCATTATTCTACAGAAATGAGCACTACCTCACTTCCTGACGTCGTTTTGGTTAGTGTTTAGCTCAGCTGAAAGTCATTTTAGGGAATAAGGGTGATAAAGTGAAACTGAAACGCCTGAGGGAGATGTCTACCCTTCTGGAAGCGATCAGAGGAAAAAGCATCGCCGAGCACGGCAGAGGAGGTTACTCCCTTTAGCAAACACCGAAGGGCACACGCGGTAACAGGGAAGTTCAGAAATCACTGGTCCAAGAGAAGTGCCAAGAACTAAATAGATTAAGGCTGATAAAGTGATGAATGGACCTATTAATGCACGGAAAAACGCACCTGACACAGCGTGTGGGCTCCTGCCTTTGTTCAGGCAACACTTAATGACATGTAACACAATTCTGCAAGAACCAGCCCTGATGTCACACAGCTTAGCAGCAAGACTCCGAGAGGGGGAAAAAAGTCCCTAATTTCCATAAGCTTTTTGACAATCGGGTGTGTTGTGCTGCAGGGGCGGCACCTCCCATCCTGGCCAGCGGCTCGCTGAAGGGGAGGCCAAAACATCAATTCCTGCTTATTTAACTGAGGCCGACAAACACAGAGCCCGTGTGATTGGCTGCAGAACACCCCTCCCAGCTGCTATCGGGAACTTTCATGATGCAGTTAAAGCTTTACAGAGTTACAAAGGTTAGGAACACTCGCTGGTACCGCGAGCTGACAAAGCTGCCCTCCTCAGCAGAGCTGCCCTCTGCTTTACGTTACTTTTGGCAAACGTGGACCAAAGATTCTCCTCAAAACGGACTATTGAAGCATCTATCTCGTTCTGACAGGATGGCAAAGAATGTTTTTCTTATTGTAACAGTCTAAATTACATTTAGCAGATTCATTTAAACCCATAAAAATCAAAGTGCTCGGTTTCTTTTAAAGCATTTTAATAGCAGTTAAATTATCCCACAACCAAAATCTTAATACCGAGCTTGTGACAGATTTCCCAGAGCAGACTGACCCTGGAAGGGAATCCAAGGGAAAAATCCAGAAGGGAATTTAATAAAACCTGCGAGGTGAGACTCTAACCATTTTCCAGAAGTAATGTAATGTAAGCAGAGAGGAAAAAACCCAAAGGTCAGCAAACCGATGGGAGGTTGGCCAAGAGAACCCTCGTGCTGGCTGGGGGATGTGTCAGGTAGGGAATGAGGCCTCTGCAGCGGCCTCGGACACGTGCCAGCGGTTACCTGCCACCTTCTCAAAGCTCACCCGGGCTGCGAAGCAAACGCCAAACCGAAAGCCCCAAGCAGCACTGCTGGGGGGCTGAGCGCAGGACAGGGCACCATGCCAGGCTGGTGCTCTGGGCATCCCGGGAGACTCTCAAAGCACCCATTAACTTTAGCGGTCCCACCAGAGTTACTTCCAGTGAACGCAGCTGCCTGTTCTCTTCGTTAGCCGGCACGAGCGGGGTCTGCTTCACCCCTCTGTAAAGCCAGCGCTCGGCTGTGCTGGGAGAAGGTGGCACCACCCTGGCCTATGTCCATCACTTCTGTGCAAACAGGGGCAAGCCGGGGGCTGTCACCTCGAGGGGAGCAGGGAGCCTCACCTGCTAGAGGACAGGACCAGCAACGCTCGGGGCTTCACACGCTCCAGCTTTTCTTGCTCGGAAACATCACTGGCACAATCAGGGCAGCGTTTCACCCACCTGAAACGTGCAGACTGCAGTTCTCCCCATGAATTACTAATATACTGCATGAGGAACACGTACCCAACGGACCGAACGCCGACACGGGCACAGCCAGCCGGGATCAATTACATGTGTCATGATGCATTTAAAAATATTCCCAATGCACCTTAATTATCGATCATTAACAGCACGCTATCCCTGGCTGCAAGGGAAAAGTAAGACCTCCCCAAACACTAGTGCCAGAGAACAGCAGGAGCCTCACAGCGTTCCCTCACTGCAAGTTTTGGAGCTAAAAGGTATTAAAGGGAAATGGAACTCGCCACGCACACTGCGGAGGAGTCAGCTCACAATTGCTACGGGCGCATTTTGGTTCAGATAAAATATAACGCTGACAGCTAAAGCAAGTCAGCCCATCCCCCCCGAAAGCTTCAGGACTTCTAACACGATCCCATTCTGTATCTTATTTTTCAGACAACCCCAAAGAACCCGAGATAAAAGCTGCTGTCAGCTGCTAAGCGCCCCATCTACAGCTCCCTGTCCTGGCAATGAAAAAGGCACCTTCAGAAAGTATGGATTGCCCTCAAGAACTCAAAATTAAATATTATTGATGCTCCCTGAACGAAGACCACAGAAATTAACTCACAGCACTATCACAGGAAGAGAAAGAAGGGAACAAAACCAACCAACGTCAAGTCTGTGCTTTAAGAGGCTTCTCTGAACACCCAGACATGGGCTGCCCAGCTTCCCAGGCTCCTCGATTGCTTCAGCTCCCTGTGAGCAGCCTGAGCCTCATCCACAACACAAGAGCTTCACGCCTGTCTTCCAGAACCGGCCTCGCATGCCCAGTGCCCAGAGGGCCCCCTCCGTTCCGCAAGCTGAGCTCCTCTCCGCTGTGCTCGGCTGGCTGCTTGCAGCTCCTGGCTGCAGCTCTGATGAGCTTCAACAGTTCCTCTTCAAGTTAAATACTGTAAAATCAAATTCTGAAGACCTGTCAGTCTGTGCTTGTGACGTCTTTTTTTCCTCTCGGTGCAAGTAACGTTCAGTTCAGAACTGAAGCAATTAGCTTGAAAGAAAGTGTTTCTCAGACCTTTTTATTTAGAGGGTAACACATTGGTATTCACGTAGGAGACCACCACCACACTCGAACCAAATACACCACTAGCAATCGACTCGCTTCCTTCAGTTATTCCTTAATTAACCCAGCAGCTGTTTGCTTTGTACATTTTTTGGACAAAACTTAACGCAAAGTTTAAAGCAGAGCAGCAGCACAGTTGCGCGTGCTTGTCCAGCAAGTGCTGGAACCGCTTCACCGAATCCCCCGAAACGCCGGAAATAGGTGAAGCTCCGGCCCGAGCAGCAGCTGCGGGCCCAGGCCCGGGCCCA
>NW_010389795.1:0-6568 GCF_000710305.1 Buceros rhinoceros silvestris | reverse complement strand
GTGCTGGTAGAAGACACACTCTTCTGATACCCGGGAAAAGCCTTCTGTACGTGCCTGCAGCAGTAAACGCGAACGGATGTGGGCCAAGGCAGAAGGGCATCGATCCCCCCATAATAAAGTACCTGAGGAACCCCCAGTGCCGGCTCAGTTCTGTGTCGGTCCTGGCATTCCAACACCTGCAGCAGTTTTCCTCCCACCAGGTTTCTTTCAAATAACTTTCAGTTTGACCTGGCATTAACCGTCACTTTGGCATGCTAAGTATCTGGTTTCAAAACGTGTTTCTGCTCACGCCCATTCATTTTATTTAGATTGTTTGTCAGCCTGTCCACTTTCTGTTATTTGCCAACGTTTTCTGTCGTCAGACCGTGTGGAGCACCGTGAGCTGTCCATTCCGTACGGGGTATCCCGACAGTGCGCCTGCAGCTGCAGGCAGATGTAGGCAGCACAAGGGCTCGGTGCTGTACCCAGCAGCAGGTCAGCCCCGTGGTTCAGACAAAACTGCCACCTGGCAGGTAACAGCTTCCAAAATGCCATTTGGGGTCTATGTTGGATTTCTAAGTGTCAGCATTACCAAACTTGGACAGCATTTGGGTACTGGTCCTTCCTTGGATCCAATCAGTAGTGAATTCATGAAAAAACTCATAAACTCTGGGGAGATAGAAGTGCACATCAGGCCAAAAGCCCCACAGTTTCTTTGCAATTCTGTATTTCATGAGAACCCCTCTCAGAAACTTTAGCTGTCCCCGGACACACGGCCCCGTTTCACAACGCTCACACCACAGCTTTCGCAGCATTCTGTACGGCCTCTGCGGGGGTCATCCGTGCCTCTGGGCCAGGAAAGGCACACTGAGAGCAGCTTCCGCAGGGAATTCTCTTCCTCACTGCTGGGACAGACTGCCCCGGCTGTGACAGCAGTTCCTGGAGTGCCTCACCAAACCAAAATTCATTCTGCACACAGCCTGGGAAGCACAGGCAGGGGAGTACATACACACCAATACAGGCAAGCACACATTTGTAAAAACTCCAGGCGGCCAGTTTGACTGCTAAGGCTTTTCCAAGGCTGTCTCAGATCTTTCTGTGCTCAGTCACTCCTGCACACACTGGCAGGTGGTTTCAAACGAGTATCTTCACATCTTGCAGTGCTGCTGAGTGCATCTGCAAGGTTTTTCATTTCCTCAGAAAGTGAAACGCTTTGTTCAGAGACAGTGGCAGCTATTTGTGTTTCCCCTTGAGTGACTGCTGTTGGTGCTTTCACGCACCATGAATTTTTTGTTACTCTTTGCGCTGGTCTCCTCAACCTCACAGTGAGGAACTGCCCAATCTAACCAGACTCGGTCAGTTTAAAAGGGTTTTTGCCCTCGCTGTAAACCGTGACCAGCTCTCAGCTCTGGCAGCTGCTGTTTGATTCTTGAACACGGCATGTTTTTATTTTGCAGGAGTCTCCAATTGTGTGGTTCGCACAATGTTGCACAAACAGAGGGATTGGTGGGTGAGTGTTCCGCTTTGCAGCAACAGCAACATCAGCTGTTGCTCGGAGGTGCTGGTGATGCCTTCTGCTGGGTCATGCTCCTGGGCCTGTGTACACTTGCAGGCACAGCCACTGTCCCTCGAGCTTCTGTTCGTTTCTTCCTGGCCAGCCTGACTGCTCGCATTCCAACAAAGAGGCGATGATACTGTGCAGGGTTATATTCTCTCTCCCTCTGTCACTGACATGGACAGAAACAAACTGAGAATAGTTTTCTAGCTGTCTGAATCCCAGGATTCCAGTATTTCAGGCAGCTGAGCTCCTTTTTCTTCCCCAGTAATTTACTCAGTAGTTTAGTCGCACAATGGCAGATTTCTTTCAACAGCTTCTCTCTTCTCCTTTATCCTGTCCCTTTTCAGTGCTTATGCAGTAAAAATCAGAAAGTGGGAATGCCCAATGGAGTCAGGGCAGCAATCTACTGCTATGGGAGAAAGGGCTTTGCTGGAGGGGAGCAGCCCTCTAGCAGGGCTGAACCCGCATGCCTCAGTGAGGACAGCTGCAGTCCTTTTCAGCAGTTGTTTCTCACATCACTTCTTCATTGTTTTGCCATCAGGGGACAGCCGGCCAGTCCCAGACACAGCATCCTCTGTGGGTTGTTACGAGAACAGCAAAAGCCACTGCTGGTTTTCCGCTGGGAGTGCGTGAAGTGTTCCCTAAACAGCAGGGTCCTACCCAAGGCACGTTTTGTACTCCATTGAGAGGTAACTGCTGTCCCCTTGCTGTCTTTCACCAGTTCACAGTAGTAAAACTGGGAACAATTTACAGAACACCTTTCATCTTGAAGCATCCCAAAGGCTTTACCAGGACTGTTTTCCTACTAAAACACAATAGTCCTTAGTACCCAGTAACACTGTACAAAACTCCAGGAGGGGAAATGGAACGCTGATGAAAACCCCATGCCCAGAGTCAGTTTGGAGGGAGGTAGGGAGGTACTGAGCAGAACTTAGCAGAGGGTGAAAGTTTACTGTCTTGGAGAAATAAACCTTCTGAACTACCCAACAGAGCTGTCCTATCCACGTCCTTTAGAAGGGCTCGAGAGACATCTACCCCTTGGAATCAAAACCATGTTCAAGCTGCATAGACTGTGCTTTGGGCACTAAACTCTTCCTGAAGGGTAGAGGGGCTGCCACAAGCCAGAGACATTACAAAGAGAAGAACGCCTGCATAAGGTTCTGTCTGATCGTTATGCTTCTGGGTTGTTTCTATCTGAGTAAAACTGAATGTTAGCACCTGCAAAGAGATGGTGAAGATGTAAAGATGTGGAATACAAACTACAAGATGGATTAGCATTAGTGAGAGAAGGAGAGAAAGGACATAAAGGCATTAGAGCAAGGAAAAGAGCCTAGGCAGCATGGCAGGCTCAAGAAATGAGCTCAGGTCAATGGAGCTGGTAAAAGGAAGGGGAACAGCATTTCCTACCCAAGCAGATTAGCAGGGATATCATTCTAGGGTTTGGACCCATCTGCTTATTCTGTTCCTGATGCAGTGTCTTTAGAACTAGGTATTTGCCACCTGAAGGATGTTTTTTACCAGTCAGTTCAATTTTGCTACAGCTGAACTGGCTGTTACAGAGGTATTAGCGTGCCGCGCTACTCCAGCTCACCCGGGTCAGATTCCTGCCACAAGCCTGAAGGATGCAAAATATTTGGGGAAAAAAACAACCCACCTGCAATATCTGAGACAGAGAGGTAGGAGATGACTGCACTGGGAACTTCACGGGATTCGGCAAGGCTCAAAACCTTCCTCTTCAAACTGGAAAAAAAACCCCAAACAAGGCATCAGTACCATGCTGACTATGAGCAAACCATGTCCCGCCCAGCCTGCGGGACTCAGCGTCCCGGGCAGGGGGGTCTGGCCAGGCTAGGGCCAGGCTGCCGGTGCTGCTGAAGTGTAAAGCACTGCTGCCATCTGCAGGGTTTGTCCTGGGTGTCACGGCAGACGTGGTGAGCCTGGGGGAATCCAACCACCCTCTGCTGTGGGCAGAGTGTCGGGCTCCATCAGGACGGCTCTTCAGCGAGTACCACCCTCACTGGCACCCCAAAAGGCCAAACACACCCAAGGTTAAACTTCACACATCTCAAAGGGTCTGTACGACCCTGCCCTCAGCTCGACGCTAGTCTTCAATGTGCTCATGCAGTTATACCCGACCTGCGTGTTATTCATTGTAGCATAATGAATGAGAGAAGAATCCAGGTTAGGGAAGGAAAAAAACATTTCCTGGAATAGACAACTTTGTATTTGGTGCAGACAGAAGCTAAAGGAGCTTTAGAAACGTGTTTCTTTTCAACATACAACTACCTCCATCATACTAAATGCCTGATTTCAAGCAGTACAGTCCTAGGTTAAAGAACGGTTGACCGTCACCTTGGGAAATCTCACATCTTGGGGTACCTTTCATCAAAGTATCCCAAAGGGCTTCCCTGGATAAACAGATTGCCCTGGAATGAAGAAACCTGCAGTGCGCTGTGCCAGCTCCTTCCCAGCCCACAGCAACTTCACGATAGTCTTGGAGATGAAGAGAGGGGAGAAGGCTTTACTCAGCAAAACTGCTGGAACCAGGGGGGAAATCTAGGTCAGCAAAATGCAACTGCTGGGGTGGAGTAAACAAGGGGGAAAGAACCACTAATATTCATTAGAACTGAAACAAAAACCTCTTACTTTTATCTGGAAAAAATAAATTTAAATGTGAAAGCTTAAATGGCCCCAAAATGTATGTCTGAATGTGATTATTCACACTTTATGTTCTAAATGGGAGATGTGTGGGTAAGCTGCACGAGTCACAATTACAGTGCAGAAACCACACTCCTTCGGCACCGTACCACTTAGGCACTGAATTAGTGCTCTAATTTGAATAATGAATACCCACAATTAATTGTTCATAAAATATTCACACGGCGAAAACATTTTCCAAATAAATTTACAAACTCAAGCAATAAAGTTATGTGAGAATTTTCTGAGCATTTTGTGAACAGGAGAAAGAAAATAATGTACCGAATAAATTATCCCTCAGAAATAGCCCCTTATTTTGTGATTACTGCCCAGATTAGCAAGAGTAACAAAGCACTTCGTGGAACAGAGTCGCAACATCCACCGCACGACTGAGGTAGGTGGGAAGGCGGGTGGGTTTCAGAATCGCCTGCGTTTTTGCACACAGCGGGCTGGGGCCCGGCCCTACCATGCCGGGGTAGCCCTGTCCTGAGCGCTGTCCTAGGGAGAGGGGGACCTGGTCTTCAACAGCCCTAGCAGCGGCGGGCTCTGGAACCCTTTGGACTGGAGTGCTGCCCAACGGCAGAGGTCTCTGTATTGGTGAGATAAAAACCATGCCAGATTTGTGTTTAAAATTGCACATTTGGGCTAAATACAGTAACAGTAATAACAATAATAAAGTCATCTTCTGGAGTCAAGTCAAAGCGGAGCCTGAGTCTCACTGTGTCACACACTCAGTGTTACGCCTGTCTCAACACCCTGCCAAGCCTGCGAAAAGAGGCAGGATTAAAACCAGACCCCATTTAACGAGCTGCTTACTTTGGTTTTGATACGTATTGATGATTTTACCGCTGGAGAATGCCAAAGCTACGTTTCCTTCAGACAGGACTAAGTTAAGTTCTCTTGCACATCTGCACTCCCACCAGCAGCTGTTTGGGTTCCAAGAGTGTAAAAGGATTCCTGTTGGCAGTCCAAAGGTGCCCGCAGCTTCCATTACCCTCGCTGAGGGGCAGCCTATGCGGCAGGTCTGTGCATGGCCCTGTTCCAGATTCCACTGGCCTGGCTGTGGCCTGACCTCCAGCTCCTTACACGGGTCAAGGCTTGGGCTCTCCTACAGCTTCGTGCGTGTTAGAAACAGCTTCTCCTTTTATTCCTCTGACAAAACAGAACCCTGAGCTTGCAGCTGAAACCCAGCGTTGAGGGTGGGTTTGCACAAGCTGAGTCCCGCGGCTCTCCCAGCTCTCCACTGCCCCTCCACAGCCTTGAGCAGCAATTTACGAGTGTGATCCCTTTCCTCACACCCTGCTGGGAAATCTGATGGCCAACACCCAGGGGGATATGACAGGGGCTCTCTGCCAGCCAGCAAAGGCTCCAGACACCACAATGAAGATCCACTGAGATTCAGAAGCTGAGAGCTTTGAGCCAGTTTTGCACGGTTCTCTACTAGAAAGTGATTTCTGAATTTCTGTAAGATGATCCATAAGATGAAATTCCTAAAACGCATAAGATGCACAACTCCTTTTGGTAACCCCCAGAGGGGAGCTCCTCCAAGACTGCCATATACAAGAACAATTCAGTATATTGCAAATGGAAGCTGAAAAGTCCACTGAAAATAATTACAGGCGTGAACCTCCCTGTGTGCCTGTTCTCTCCAGTGGTGCTTCTTTTGATTTAAGTAGATGAGGCACAGACAAGTATGGCTGGATTCAATCATTACAGTCCCATAACACAACGATGTAAAAGGAAATAGCTATAGATTAAAAGCGTCAGAAAAGCTGCTCCGGAAGACAGGTGTACAATGGGAGTACCACCAGCACATACATCACGGCAAAGAACTGGAAAGACAAGGAAAAGCTTCTTCCATCAAGTGGCTTGACAAAACAAACAACTGATAGGAGCACAAGATGCCAGCTGGACGAGGTGGCAGCAAAGTCACGGGAGCAACAGGCATGGCCACCTGGTGTTCCCACGTTGGCTCTCGACACAGGCAGAGCACTCGGCGGTCATAAAACATAGCTCCTGTCGAACAGCTACTGCCCAAACCGCGACCTCACAGCTCGGGCCTGTGATGCTGAGAGGCCCTGAGAGACAAAGCTCTGCAAGAAACCAGCCGCTTCCTCAGCATTCTCCTGTGGCTTCGGAGCCTTTGTTCTGCAGCTGCTCTAGCAGTGACCTGCTCAGGGGGCTCGGCGGCACTGGCTGTCCGGGGGCCATCGCTGCAGAGCCATCCCACGCCGGTCCTGCCCCATCCTGCTGCCTGGGGAACAGCAGCACCCCCAGCACCGAGGTCCTGCTCCGAGCGCACCGCCGGGCCGCGACCTCCCTCCAGGCCTGCTG
>NW_010389794.1:369-4271 GCF_000710305.1 Buceros rhinoceros silvestris | reverse complement strand
TTATATAATATGTATATAGATATATTAAGATTTACATGATCTCATTAAAGCTACAGCACATTTTACAGGCTAGATAACACCTGCCAAGATAACTTTGATACAGCTTTGTGTCTTTTGGAATAGTTGGCAGAACAAAGACATGACAAAAGAAGCAAAGTAAGAGAAATTAAAATTGTGCGTCAGAGTTAGACCTATTTGCCTATCACATCTGATAAATCACTGGGACATTAGTGCAGAAAGGGATGCATAACTGTGCAAAGGCTTGCCAGCTGCTTTAAAGTACTTCTGAACACAGGGCAGGTTAAATTGCCCATGAGTTCTGTAAAGCCAAAGAACAGCAACGTAGCCCATTTTTAAATTCGTTTTAACAGAGGTTAGAAACCAAAACAAATTTCGCTAGAGAAAACTGCACCCTGGCTAACATGGAAATTCTTCCACTGAGGCTCTTCTGCAGAGTTCATGTTTTATACTTAGTTCACCCAGGGAAGAAGGGCAGAGATACCCTGGAATCATTTTACCACTGCAGAAATATGACCAGATCAGACATACAGTGTATCTTTAGTATGTCAGAGAGAAAAAAAAACCACTAGCATATCTAATTTGTTCTACCATAAGAATTAAAGGAAGAAAAATGATATTATTTGATCTGATATCTGGCTGGGACATTTACACCAACTCTTCTGTGAGAGAGTCCATTTTGTCTTACTTTCTCCTCTGTACATATTTAGAGATGGAGACATATACTGCAAGTATACAGTTCTTGTACAGTCAGATCCTTTCTTTCATAATGTTGTTTTAATAGAGTAACTTTGTAAGAGTATACAATATGAAGACCTTCTTGAAACTAGTCTATGAATGAATTATAAAACATACACGATTCATGCTTGTGTTGCAGCCCCCTTCAAGAGAAAGTCTTAAATCGTCTTGCTTTTGCAAGAAGCATCCATGAACTCTGCACTTCCATCTCCATTATCTCAGATATTAAACTCAGAGACTCATTACCTGGGTTGTGAAGTGCTGACTTACTTGATTAGGTTGAATTCAAGATAAAAAGATACTTAATGCCTGTCTTGTTCCCACCACTAATATAGTATAAAAACTCTCACTTCTCCTTAACAATTGCTACCTTTGCAGTTGACTGTCCACTCACGTTAAGATCTTCAAACAATTAAGAGTCCAACATGAAATCCATTTCAGGAGACAAAGTTTAAGTTTATGCCTGGTGTTTCTCAGATGGAAATTTTTTCTCACCTAGAAATGTTAGCTACTGCACATAAAGTGCATGCATTTGCAAAGTGCCAATACATTTGTTCTTCAGAAAGAAAAATGGTATCACTACTCTTAAAATACTCTTGATGGTTTGCACGTGGTAAAGTACATAGTTTTAAGTTCACTGTATAATATCTGTCCACTCACACCCTGCTCAAAAATTCCTTTAAGGAACTTTTAATTTGGGGAAAATAATCCAATTCAAAGCCTAGTAACAACATAACTGAAAAATTACATGCTTGCTCTGGAATATGGATGTTTCAGTTAATTCACAAAACACTTAGAAATATCAGCTGTAAGCATTCTCAGAATAATAAAAAAATACATTAAGCAAACTCTTTCATTTCAGCCCATAGAAAAAGGCTGCAAGTGAAATCAAACCTCTGCAACTTCAAGTTCATTCAAGGTTACTGGGTTTTCCAGTTTGTTTTCCTAAGGAAACAAGACATGAATGTAGACATACCCATCTGGCCCCCACTCATAAGTTTGGTCAAATGAACCTGCTGATTTAAAGGCTAACGGCAGCCTAGAAATCTCAAAGATAATTAAGCTCTTACAAATTTGAAGAACCAAGTCAGATGAAGAGTTCCAAAACAGCAGACATTCTGAAGAAAAGGCAGCTAAATTTCAGCTGCTACCCAGCCTGTCTGGCATCAACCAGCTGGCCAGCTAGGCTGTTCTTCCAGTCAGCAGGGCTGTTGCCCCAGATTAACCACAATAAAGGTGCTCTTCTTTGCTTGACAGAGGTATGGCAGTTACTGCAACTGAAGGAGGAAGATGGGTTCTGGGAAGTCTGTAGAAAGTGGATTTACATCACTTACACCACTGAATAAAATTCATGCTGATAATTAGATATACATTTTTTCTATGGAGACATGCACTCTTGCATTCTAAATGTTTACACCATCTGTCTTTGCAGCACAGAAGATAAAAATAAAAGCAATTCAAGTTTTACATGTCAAACCAATCAGATGTATATTCACATCCACAATAATGTAAGGCTCTTGGTCAACTACTCCTTCACTCCTGCCACCACATTGTTTTAAAATGTGGTAACTAACAGCTTTTTGAAACATTATTTAGGTTTGCCAAGAAGTACAAATAGCAAAATTTACTATGCTAACATTGTGACAACATTAGTCAATGCCCACACTACCCTGCACTTGCAACAACAGAACTGGAGACCATTCCTTGATGCTCTCTTCAGTCATTGACTTTATATAGAACGGCTGGACTAATACAAGAAGTATCTACACGGCTTCTTTTTCCAGGCAAAGGCATTTAGAGGAGAAAGCAGCAAATGACAACATTGCAACCACTGAGACAGCTAGCCATGTTCTTTTCTAGAAAGAGAAAAAGCAGCAAAGATGTCATAACTTAGACTACCAAGTGTTTTACAGGAACAAAGTAAACGTTTGTAAGACGAAAGATACAGGTTTGATAGAATGAGAATTTTTTCCTGGCTGGAAATGCATACATTGGATGTGCCATAGAGTGCTTAAAAGGAACAAGCTCATATGGGGTCATAGTTAATGACTGTTCTTCAGAGGAAAGATTTGTCTGTTGAACTGATTTCTGATGCTGAAATTCACAAGTCCCTCTTTGTTTCAGCCTTGTGAAGCCTCAATTGTCTTTTATACACATTCCCTGTCTCTGTAGCTATCAAGCACCTACTGCGTACCCAGCAACAGTACTGAGGCAAATACATTTATTTAAACACCTTCCCAGAAATAATTACAACAGACCAAGCAACTGCCTGTTACCTCCCTAAGTATTACTTCTATCACTCTGGCAGGTGACCAGAGGCTTCAACCACAACTAGGGATCCCACAGCTGTGTGAGCTGCTCTGTGAACACACAGGACATAACAGCTTCCTTTAAGATGAACATAAATAGATATTGAATAAAATAACCTTCAGCTTCCAGTATCCTGCTTCCATTTTATCATTAATAACAGATTAATACCCTTTTCTTCCTTTACTTCTATCCTTTTCTTCCCAGAGGCACAGTTATTGTTTTCACTCGCAAAACAAACCACACAGAGCCATTAACCATCACTACACATAGACAGATAGTGCTCATTCTAATGATCTGCCTCTGCATGCCAATCCTAGCCCCCTGTATTGACATGCCTGCTTTAAAGCAGCCTTCTTAAGAGCAGAACAATGAAAACCAAAACCAAATATCACCAACGTACCAGACAGAGATATAGGCCAGGCAGATTTTTCCCTCCTACTCAATTCCAAAAGGCCATTCATCTAATGTTAAGACCTGGGTACGTACCACAAACAACATGCAATGTCAACGTCCAAGTAACAAAGCTTGTTTTTGCAGTTCTACAGGTGATACGATGGAAAAGCAACTCATTAATTCTTCAATTTAGCAAACAAAGGCTTTTGAATTTTGCTGCTGTTTTGTTTGTCCAAAATCTTGTGCTAGATTGTAAAAATAGAAAAAAAGTAAAAACCACAGTCAGAAGTCCCCGAAAAAGTCAACAGAATCCATTTTGGTATAGGGCTTGGTTCTCCAACTTCTACACGCCCTTTAGTTTCCTGTGAAGCGACTTCCAAATCCAGGAATGTAAATGAAACGACATTCTTTTTTGCTTCTGTTCCCCTGAAACCCTTCGGCCC
>NW_010389794.1:0-283 GCF_000710305.1 Buceros rhinoceros silvestris | reverse complement strand
TCCCCCCCGCACCCCCTCCCCCCAGAGCCTCCCCCCCCCGCCACTAAAGGAACGCACATCGGCCTGGAGAGAGCAAGCAGGAACCCGGAGCGCAGTCCTGCACCTGTCGCAGTGCTCCACACTCCTCCCCGCCTTCGCGCCCGTCCTGT
This sequence comes from Buceros rhinoceros silvestris, assembly GCF_000710305.1. Lineage (NCBI taxonomy): Eukaryota > Metazoa > Chordata > Aves > Bucerotiformes > Bucerotidae > Buceros > Buceros rhinoceros. The sequence continues at coordinate 134 of NW_010389794.1, read as the reverse complement.
GCTACGCCACAGACCAAATGCCGCCTGCACGCGCGTGGAGCCCTTCTGACAAGGGTAACGAAAGCCGCCTGGGCTGCTGAGCAGAGCTGGCACGGAGCCGCTGCACATCCTGGCAATGGAAGATAAAATGTGGC
>NW_010389793.1:599-800 GCF_000710305.1 Buceros rhinoceros silvestris | reverse complement strand
AGCTGACCCGCTGCCCCAGGACCCTCCTGTCACTCAACTCCTCTCCTGGCCCTTCTTCTGCTCCCGTTCCTCTGCTTTCTGCTGTGTCCCTCGTCGAACGTGCTGAACTGCAGCTGGGGGGTTGTTTTCCAGAGGCGCTGCTGCCAGCGTCTGGCACTGCTCCGTCGATGCCCTCGGCCCGGGTTTGCTGCTGGTCGTTAA
>NW_010389793.1:0-447 GCF_000710305.1 Buceros rhinoceros silvestris | reverse complement strand
TGGTCGTGAGGGGCGGCCCCGTGTGCAGGGGCTCCCGGCTCTGTGTACAGCGGGTGCCCCGCAGGAGCGGCAGAGAGGGCTGTCTGGGGGCAGAGTGTTGGTCCAACGGGGAGCGGGGGACATTTGTTGCCCTGGGGATCTCGTCCCAGTGTGGGAACAGAGGGGGAATGTGGCGGAGCAGAGCCTGAGCGAGAGCCATAGCACTCTCCTCTGGCAGCTCCCCATCCCGTGCGGTGGCCACCCGCCTGGAGGACAGGTGCTGGGGGGGGATGCTCCCATCCCCCCATTTATTTTTCTAGCAGAGCTCCCCTGCTTTATTTTAGGGGAGGGGGATGATGATGACAACGATGGCAAGGGGCCGGTACGTGTCCGTAGGTAAATGGCATTCTTAAAGCAGTGAGCTGCTGGTAGGGGCCGTTCCCCTCATATTGTGCCCCTCTTTGAGGG
>NW_010389792.1:7416-7765 GCF_000710305.1 Buceros rhinoceros silvestris | reverse complement strand
CAGGCGTCTGAGCGACGCCGGCGAGACAAACAGCCGGTCGGAAAGCTCGGGAGCGTGACCCGCAGCTGGGTGGAGGAGGGTTTGTCACCCCACCGTGAGGACACCTCCTCCCCCTCCTCAGCAAACTCCGGCTCAGGACACACCAAGGCCGGGCAGCGGAGCAGGGGAGCGTTACTCTGAGGCTGCGGAAGCCGCTTCACCTCTTTGACCTTCGGTTTGCCATTCACACGGGGGTGACACCGACCCAGCACCTTCAACCTCACGCTTGGGAGCCACCAACCTGCCAGGCAAAGTCAGGCAGGTCTACACGTGGAGCGAGGTTTCATATCCCCTGCTACAGCTCTGCTGC
>NW_010389792.1:468-7265 GCF_000710305.1 Buceros rhinoceros silvestris | reverse complement strand
TGCAGCTATGCCAGTAAAAAAGTGCTTCATACCATCATTTGTCTGCAACGGGAAAAAAACCAACAGCGGTGCGCGGTGATACACCGGCAGAGTGTGGCTCGCCCCAGGGAGTTGGGTTCAGAGCAAAAAATAAGTTGTGCTGTCTCGACTGCAGAATTAGGTAAGAGCTATGAATACTGTTCCCACAACCAGTATGAGAAATCCTGGTCTGGATCATGCAGCACACGCAGACAAAGCCTCATCCCTCCTCCTGCTCCAAAACTCGCCACCACACAGGGGGAAAACCACGCTCCCCTCCTTTAAAAACCGTTTGGCCTTACAGCATCAAGACACCACTCTTTAAAATCCAACATACTGCTTGAATCATGCCACGGAACTGCCAAAACAGCTGCGGTCTGGGGGCAGGAAATCCATGGACGTCATATCTGGGCATTCTGTCCCTCATCCAGATATTCTGGGGCTTGTGTGGCCACTGACACGCACGGCCAACGCTACCCCAGAGGCCAGATTCTGACTGAGGCTCTGCTGACCAACACAAATGCTCAAAACATAGCTCATATTCAGTGTTTTTCAAGAAAAATGTCCCACTAAAGCCAGCAGAGAGACCTGGACTGGTTTTTCTGCCCTAGCAGGGAGCTGCAGACCACCAGCTCTGCTCCTGTCCCTTGCAGCAACAGTCCTCCCCTCCCAGAAGACCATTCCCACCCCAACACACCATTTATCCAGCCTCAGCAATTCCATGCAGAATCTCAAAGTCCGGTTCAAGGCTCATTTTTTAAGCCAGTGATGAACCAGGGTCAAGGAGGCCATCAGGAGAGCGTGTTGTCAGCAACCCCACACCCAGCGCAGCACGGGCTCACACAGAACACACTCTGTTCTTAGGGGTAACAGAAATAAGTGTTTCTGAAAGACGGCTGCATGACGAACTCAGCAGCTTCCTGCTTCCTCCTCAACGCTTGGACAGCTCTTTAGGAAGCCAGGACACAGGGCCCTACGACAGCACACGTAGCTCCTATTTTATTTTTCATCTACCTAGAATTGAGTGCAGTTAAAAAAGCAGAAGTAGCAACACATGCATTTATGTCCTGGAACAGAAGAGGGAGGACAGTCCGTTGTGGAGGAAGTTAAAAAAACGTTTCCTGTGCAATAAAGTTTCTCCTCTTTTGTTCATTCTGCACTGCAGAATCTTCTGGTCATTGAGGCAGGGCTAGCAGAGAGCCGAGACCTCGAGCCTGACGGTCCGGTCCGGACCTGGATCTTCCTGCAGCGCAGAGGCAGCTACAGGTTTCACCACTCAACCTGATCTGGAGATGACGTAGCAAAAATTGCTGCGCAGTCTGAAATAGTTACCACATTGGCCTCTGACACCTGCGTTTTCACAGCCCTTCCAGTCTCCATTTTCCATCCAAAACGCTGCCACGACATCTCCTCCAGGTCACCTCCCTCCTCCCCTCACCAGCCAACCTCGCCCTGCCTCGTTACATCTGTCGAGAGGCCCCATGAGAAGAGGAGCTCTCCCCAGCGAGCCACAGCACCACCCTGTCAGCTTGTCTTTGAAGTCACCCTCCTCCGCAAAGCGTCGAGAACACACAAACCACAGGGTCCCTTGTACGGTGGGTGTTCTGTACCCCACTGCTCATACCCGATCCTTACCATGTCTTTCCTGCACACGCTCATTGCCTCTATTAACTCTCACGACCTGCTCGATCGTACCTGCCTCAGAAATTCAAATCCCTATACAATAAATACAGATTGTACAGATATTTATATTAACAATCACGGTAGGACACACAAAGGGAGAGTTCTGAGATCACTTTGGGATCCATCCTGAAGGCAACAGCCACCAAAGAACACAGTGGTGAGACTCCCTACAAATACAACCGCAGGTTTTGCATCTTCGTTTGCAGCCTCATTAGATACCCTGACAAAACCAGCAAACTCCGCGTCAGTGGCCACAGAATATGCAAAACCTGCCTGGTTTGAAGCTAAATATAGACCACAACAAGAGACCTCTAGTGATCACTGTTCTTCTGATATGCTTCAACACTAGAGAAAGTGCCCAGCGCCAATAAGCTCTTCGGCTGTGACAGACACAGCACGTCCCAGCCAGCTCCTCTGACATACTCACTCCAAAGGAAAGAAAAAGAGCAAAGTCCTTCAGCACAGGAGAGCCACATGAAGGAAAATAGCGCAGAGGCTGGTAGAGCTCTGCAACACCAACAGCTCCTCGATGAGGAGGGTCTCTGTTCTACTGACGTATCCTAAGGTCGAGTTCCAAGCCTGGACCTTCCCTGGGGCCTTCTAGCTCGATGGATTAAGTTTTAGTTTGCTTGGAACCGGAAACCAATACACTCCTCACTGAAAAAGCCAAATGACGCATGTAAGAAGTAACAGCTCCTGTTTGAAAACCCCCTAGTGATTCAGATTGAGTCATTTGATAGAGACATTCGTAATTCCAAGACAACACATGCTGCTTGTTCTCATGCTGGAGCGTCTGCTCCGTAGACCATCGGGTCCTCTCACGGTTGCAGCTCTGTTGTTACCCAGGCTAGTGGGGAAATCATTTTAACCTGCTGAGAAGTTAAGGGACGTTTGTTATCACAACACAGCAACTGGCTATTTTGAATCAATCATGGTTTCAGCTGAAAAATGGAATGACATGGTCTCCACGGTGAAATGTATTCCTGTGGCTTCCACAGGGATGAGAGGCTGGGAATGAAACGCTGCTTAACGAGGCAACAACCAACCTCCACCACCGACATTCTGAGTTCCTGCCAAAGACGTCGTTCTCATCGTGCCAAGAAGCGCTCGAATACTCTGCGCTGTTGCATCAGACTGATGTATGTTGTGCAGAAGAGCGCGACTTCCCAGGCTCCTCACGGGAGCTCCGGCTTGTACCAGTCTGGGGAATGCAGTGGAGCACTTCCCGGAGAAGAACGGCAGGTTGAGTCCTCACAATAAAGCACCCTGGATTTTTAAGCTGTTGGTCCAGCTGGGGATCACTATCATCCGGGTTTTATCAACGTGCAGAGGGTAAAGCATCCAAATCCACACTCGGTTGTAACCCCAGGTCCTGCAGGTGCCCATGAATTGCGTCAGCATTATCGTGTTGGCTTAGACCCATCCAAACACACACAGATGAAACTGCACAAGAGTGAGCCTCAGAACCCATCACTTCTCTGGGTATTTGCTTCAGAAACACCACGGTGGCAGCAATCAAGGCAACACTTCTTCATGGAAACCCGGGTGTTTTGTGCAGAGCGCGCGACACGATCCCGACATTTAATGACGAGCACAGTAAATTAAAATACAAGTGAAGAGTGGAGTAAGGGAGGTGACAGCACACCTTCACAAGCTGCATCCCCTCCACTTCAGGTTCAGGGTAGTTACGTCATGAGAGAGGGGGAGGGGGAAAGGAAAGGAGAGGAAAAGGCGATGCTGCACTAACCACGTAAAAGCCCATGTGTGACAACACCGTGAGAGAGTTGAGTTTTAGGGAACAACCCTTTCAAAGCTCGACACTGCAAGATGGGGTTTGTACAGTTACAGCAGAGACATTTCACACTTGTGTTCCCGCTGCCAGGGGTAATGTTCAGATCCACTCCAGGACAGACAAATAGATTAAGGGTTTTTTATGTAAATAAAGGTTAGAAGAATTAGCTGGGAGCCCAGCAGCTGCTACCAAGCACGGGTATGGTCCCAGCAGGATGGGGCTGGATTTCTACCTGCCGCACATCTCAACCTCCTCCCGTTGGAAAGTCCTAATGTCCTTTCCTTTACCCACCAGCCACGGCTAAAGCTCAGAGAACATCTTCATAGGTTCTACTTGCACCAAATTCTGCTCCTCACGCTCCCCTCCATGACTCCACGGCAAACCCAAGACCTCCTAAGGTCAGCTGCCAGTCACCAGCAACCCTGGGACACAGAATCTCTGCCACAGGCAAGACTAACACTAGTTACGAGAGTCTCTGTTCATCAGTTCCCGTTACAGGCACCTTTTTCACGCAGCTCTCCTCAGGGTCACTACAGGAGAATTCGTTTCTGTTATGGGGCACCTGAACGACTCTATTGCTGTTCAGATTTCCAGACTCGAGGGAGAACTTACTGCTCTCTTAGTAGCTGCTGATCGTTCAGTGTAACCCCAGACTGGAGCAGCAGTTTAACCAGACTGAAGCACAGCCAGTGACCAAGATATTAGATTATTTACTCTTTTGGTCACACTCAGGAGTCACCAAGCACCTCAAGATCAGAGCTGTGCGCCAGGAGCTTCTGCTCCAGAGACAACACAATCTGCAAGTCACCCAGCTCCGAGTTTCAGGGCTTCACACAAATTCCTCAGTCCTGGCCAAATCCACCTGCCTTCAAACCCTCAGCAACACGGGCAGGGATCATAGGTGGCAGAAGTCAAGTCCCTACATGCTCTCCCTGTTAACAATCCTTCCCACGACAAGCCTGGCACAGGAGAATCAGTGCCCAGGCGACCGCAGGGAAAAGGTAACGAGGGGAACAAGGCAGCAAGTCCCCGTTTCTGCGACCACCACGGCAGCAGAGAGAGCTCTGGGGCAGCACAATCCACAGATTTCCTCCTGAGCCCATTAGAGGTGAAGGACCAGGCAGAGCTTCCTGCTCCCCTGCTCCAGGAAACCCTCCCTCCCCTTGGAGGTGCTGCAGGTAAAAAGCTTCATAAAACTCGAGGGCTGTCATGGAGTCACCGCCTTCTCTGGTGAAAAAGCGCCGCAAACCACAGCAGCAATATTAGGCGCTAGAGTCTGAGCGTGAGTCAGGGATACAGGACACAAAACCACTCGATTGTGCACTGAGCCGAGGTTTAAACAATTGGCACAGGAACAGGTGACACACTCACACACTCAAACAAGGTCCAGCCAGATCCTCGCCACAAGCAGTGAACGCCTCCAAGCGAAAATGCCGAGCGGACGTGACGGCCCAACGCGACGCTGCTCTGCAAGCCCTCCTCGCTACACCCCGCAGCGGACGTAGGTGTGCCCCACTGCCACAGGCGGCTGCCTGCCCTCAGCTCCTGCCAGCCTGCGGGAGGCACAGAGGGCCCAGCGTTATCCTCCACATGCCCATCCTGGACCCGCTCCGTTGGAGGATGCGGGTGCCTTCAGTGCCCTCCCAAACCCAAAGCCGGGGTTCTCTCTCCAGCGACCAGGCTGCACGGCACAAGCGCTACCTGCGGCTTTCCCAGCCATCGACACAAAGGTGACGCTGTCTCTCCTTCACAATGGCTTAAGCTCTCTTAAAATTTTACTTTTTCACTCCTCCAAGTTTTCCAGACTGAAGCACGAGGCCAGCGAACCAGAGCATTTTGTCGGACAGACCAACACCGCTGTCCACTGCTGCGGACCCTCGTTACGCGGCAGACGCACCCTGATCACAGGGCTGACAAGGGGCTACGCGAGGCCCCACGCCGGCGTCCGGCTGCACACAGCCGCACGCTGATCCCCCATTTAGCCAACGCACCAGCGCGTGGCCCTGGGGGAATAAGGACCAGCGTCCAGAGGAGCTGTCTGCTGGCCTCCTCCCAGCTTCAGCCGGAGCTGCAGGAACACAGACCTCCGAGAAATTTAGTGATAACCTCCAAAAGCTATAGCAGGGAGGTTTAATTCCTTTTTTAAAGCCCACATAACAACCGACTGTTATTATGGGTACAAAGAATAAGATCCTTTACTGCAGCGTTAGCCAGCTGGAGATCAGATACCAGAGCAGATTTGTCTAAGGTCAGTGTAAAAGGATTGAGTAAAGATTTTTGGTTTTCCCATTACAGGAGAATTTGTCTAAATTCGGCCTCCATAATTGGCCTAAAGTCAGGCTGCTTTGGCTGGAAGATTTATGAAAAGAAGGAAATATCCTTCCTTTAGCTCTTCCCCTCAGGTTTTACTCAGCTTCACAGAACTCCACCGCCAGACCAAAGTGTTTAGGACACACTTCTTGACCTGCATTAAGAATAATATCAGCAGCAAGGCAAGAGGTGACTTTTCAAAACAAGCATCAGCAAACCCTCCCCGCCCTCCACTCCAGATCAGGAGCACTACGGCTGCTCACACACAAGGCAGCCAGAGGCAGGGAAACGCAAGCATGAAAACCCAGGTTTAGAGCTTTGGTTTCCATGGGCCAAAGCCAAGACCGCTCTGACAGGTACACACAAAACTCTCTTGATGGTGTGAGTACACATATAAACCAGATGATATCAGCAAGGAAAGAGAACCCAGCTGATGCAAACCTGGGGTTTAAGGATGCACACAATAAGGGGTAAAAAAAAAAAAAGAGTAGATCTTCCTTTTTGTGGGCAAGTCATACCTCGATGTCTCAACGCTGTTGCACATAAGGGCAGGTAACACCAAGAAATACACACAGGCGCTCCAAGAGGAGGCTGCACTACGTGTGGACACTGGAATCGTTTTGGAGAGAGAAACACCCCGCACACACATGGGATGAATCCACATTTTCAGCTGCATTCCCAAAAAGAGTAGATCTTCCTTTTTGTGGGCAAGTCATACCTCGATGTCTCAACGCTGTTGCACATAAGGGCAGGTAACACCAAGAAATACACACAGGCGCTCCAAGAGGAGGCTGCACTACGTGTGGACACTGGAATCGTTTTGGAGAGAGAAACACCCCGCACACACATGGGATGAATCCACATTTTCAGCTGCATTCCCAAACCCCCATTTTCAAGTTCCACATTCACCAAGAAACTACGTGCAGGCTCCAGGCTCATCCCACACCACCAGAAACCAAACCACCGCCTGCCAACGCAACTCAGCGCATCCGAC
>NW_010389792.1:0-277 GCF_000710305.1 Buceros rhinoceros silvestris | reverse complement strand
GGGGGAGGCCGTACCTTGGGGGGCATCCTGGCCAGGCCCATCCTCGCCACCTGCGGTCCAGGCGGTCAGGCGGCAGCACGGGCAGGGCCTCCGGATCCTTCCAGCCTCCGCCAACAACGGGTAGGTCTGCAAGTTTCTTATTTATTTGAGGAGGTGGAAAAATCCAGGACCTGGGGAGAGAAAGGGCTGTCATCAGAGGAGGGGGCCCAGCCCATACGACCGCGGCCCTCCCGGACCCCCCTTCCCTCCATCCCGCCCCGGGCCGCCCGGCGGGGCC
>NW_010389791.1:0-6785 GCF_000710305.1 Buceros rhinoceros silvestris | reverse complement strand
GTTCTCCGTGGTGGCTTCCTTCTGCTCCATTCTGTACCAGTGAAGGGACAGCACACACAAGGGGCAATTCATTGAACAGCGAGAGTGACAGAAGTTTGGAAAACATGGGCCAACAGGGTTCAGTGAAGGAACTACATTCGTTCAACCAATGAAAGAGAGTATTCTTGATACAGGCCTTTAGATATGTAAAAGGTTTCTCAATAGATTTGTTTTCCTCCAGGGACAAGTATTACCACGTGCAAGGAAAACACACAGCTGCAGAAGGTAGAGGAAGGTACTGAAGCAATTCCTTTGCTTTTCAGTAAGTTTTTAAATCTATGTACAAATGTTCTACATACCTTTAAACCTTAACAGGCACATATCCGTCAGTATTTGTCATAGCCTTCTGAAATAGCTGCAGAGCTGAATGGCCATATCTGTTCTCCATATTTGCTTCTGCTTTGTTCTGTTCAATTTTAATACATTAGTAGCCGTAAGAATATATTTAGCTGTGCTGAAGAAGTAAAATTAATAGTTAGTAATCTCAATGTTTTACCTAAGTAACTGTTGCAATCTAAGCTACCAATGTAATTGAAACGAACTTGACATCTTTTAATTTTTACTTTTTATTTTAACATCGGAGTATTACAAAAAGTTATATTTTGACTGAGGTGTTATAAAGAAAAGGGGATTTTAGAATTTCTTTAAACTTTAAACTTTCTAGGAAGTGTCTGAAAAGCCGTGACAACTATTTATTCTGATTATTTCAGTTACAGTGTAATTGCTTCAAAATTGTTCTCATTTCCAAAGATTTGCATTTTGAAAAGTCTATAGAAAAAGAAAATTGATCCTAGACTGAAATAAATTGCCTTCCCCTGGAAGTGATATTAATTATCATTACCAGATTTATATATAATCCGAATTTCTTATCGAGGAAGTTAATATCCATCAGCAAAGTTAAATGACTGCAGAGCTATCCAAGCATGTACTACTTGTTAGAAATTGTTTCACTGTTCTTAAAATAAATTTTCACCATGGGCTTGAAGAAACCCACTGAACTCAAAAGAAATACCTTCCAGTTTCCTGCAGACAAAAATCTAAAAACCTGTTGACTGCTAAGACACACAGATCTCACGTCAAGGTGAAGTTTGATATGGAATTATGATTCTGGTTGCATTTTATCTTTGGTGGTAGTTGCCAGTGACTACAAGTACTGAAAGTACTTTTCCTGTGCTCGTTATTCAGGAGAAGCTTTCAACGGTTTTCCTTAGGATTGAAGATCCCATTGCTGAGTGCTTAAAAATAACTGCTGCTGCCTAATGCTTTTTATTAGTTCTTCCAACTAATGAACTCATATGGGTGTTCTCATGTCTTCATTCACTATAGGCGAACACAATTCTCTTCCATCAGAAACTAACTAAAAGTAGGAGTGCTAGCTTTATGTTTTGAACAGCAGTGGTCTGGAAGGAAAAAGCTGTTAAGAGAAACAAGCTCTCTACATCTTCAGTGCAGAAACAAGTACGTCACAAAGTGCCTAGCTAATTCAAACTCTGTACATATTTGTATATACATGATTTCATGTACAAAAGTTCTGCTTTTCCTACTGCGGTATAAGGCAATAAAGCACATTTTGTTGTGGACTCTTGCCTTCTGAGTGGCACCTACATTGTTGCCTTGTTTTGAGTTAGCCTTTTATCCTTGTTCTGCTGGCATTCCCGGGCAGCTCTCACTCTTACTGTGTTCCTTTGCCTGAGAAGAGCTGTCTTGTCTCAAACCAAAGCTGCAGAGTGGTATTAGACCTCAGTCACTCAGGCGCCTCTGCTGGCAGAAGTGGAAATGTGTAGACTGTTTACCAAGGCAGAAAATTTCACCTCCTTCAGATCTCTCAACATTAAAAAAAAAAAATTAAGACAGATAAATGTGGATAAAAATAAAGAGATTTAGAAAACCAAGTGCAGAACAGTTAGAAGGATACATTTGTACAATGGCAACTGGGCTCTAATACCACATCTCTAAAGATGTGATCACACACTAGATGGCAAACCTAGATGTACACTAGAATTTATTGTTTCAGCCACACAAATGCAGCTGAAAAAGATTGAATTGTCATAGCTTTCCAGCCTCTCTACCGGTTCTAATCAAAAGCTTTCCTGTTTTGAATTTGTAGCCTTTACTAGTCCTACTATATCAGTGATTTTTATATCAGCCATGGGAAAAAGAAGTTACCTGCAGCATCGTCATCAGCTTGGTGTGACTGCAAAGAACAAAACATACTTCTTTTATAATGTGGCCAGTGATACAGCTAAGGGGATTGAAGGAAAATACTTTTTTTTTTAGTTAAAAAATAACAACCCCCATAAAAGTACGTATTTGATCTTGCTCAGATGCACAGAGCAGTCATCACACTGTTTTCCATTGGCAAGTGTTGACTGAGCTGAGAGTCTGAAACTTGAAACATAGATGTCCTGGTGCTGCAAAAGGTTAAAATTGAAAGGGCACATCATAAATTTGATTATAAAGAATTTCCCTGTTGGCACTGATGCTGGCACTGCTCATCGGACCTTCTCACCACTAGGACAATACAGTCATGGCTGCATATGGGGTCTTATTAGGCCTGTGGGCAGGCAGCTTGTACATCGTTATTTTGGGTGTGCTCACACGAAGATGGCGTCTGGCTGCCACAGCCTATAGCCAGCTGTCCAGACAGAGATTACGCCCCAAAGCCAAGATCATTTTGCTACACTCTGTGAGCAGGTGGGCAGATGGTTAAATAATGAAGGTTCCAAATCTAGGGGGTTATTTTAAAAGCTACAGACCTGTTTTCCATGAGACTTTCTTATTTTCCAGGTATGCTCTGCTTTGCCTAACATGAAGCAGTAGCACGCTGCCAATTTAAATAAATATCAACATTAAAAAGACAAAAGGAGAAACAAATAAAGAACTTCTGAGAAGAAACTTCTGTGAAACTGCCAGGTAGACATAATGAAGAAAACTTCTGAATTCAAAAAGAAAAGGAAAGTGGTAAAGGGGAGGATATGTTTCTTGGGCACAGCACCGAAGTACTTGGCTCTGAAGTTGTGTTATATATGACTGTTGCTGTGCAGGAAAGTATGTAAATAAATGCTGAGGATATATCTTTGACTCCATGTCAGCAAGGGAAATAGCCTCATCAAGTCTCAAATCATGACACTCCATGTGCATTCTTGCAAGTTCTTTGGCTATAAGATCATAAATTATCTGAGGCATAAATAACAAAAGTCAACTTGAAGGAGAAAAAAAAAAGCAATCACGATGATAAATACTTGAATGACCTTTATATTTCTTGCAAAATATTAAGGTTGGTATAAAAATATCTCTTTTAATGTCTTTGAAACCTTTTCTCCAAGAAAAGATCACTAGAAACAGATTTATTTTTTTACATAATGTGCCATTGCTTCTAGCCAATAGTAATACGAAAAATACAGACTCATGCAATAAAAACTTGCTTGCTGTGAAAACATTACCTCAAGAAATGTACAAATGAGCCAAGACATTTTGAAGTACCAATTCATTAATAAAAAAATAAGATAAAGGGCACAGAGGAATTTATTAATGTTTGGTACTGTGTTTTCAATAAGTATTTATCATCTCACATGATACTAGCACACACTTCAGAACTAATAATAGCTCCCTCCAATTAGATGCTTTGGAGATGGAGAGAGCTTGGGGAGTAAACCTGAGATTATTATGCAACACTGGAATTATATTGCTTTTTCGCTCTTAGGCACATTGTAGAGTATCTAAAGGAGTCACACAAGAACATGGAGTCAAAAAAGTGCAATCTGTGCTTTCTCCAGAAGTGGCAACTGTTGTCTTTATTCCTGTTCCTCCAGTTTCCCCTTTAAATCATATCTACCTGGAACACTGCTTTCTGGGTAGGGGAAAATTATTGACAAATATTCTATTTTATTAACCTTCTTTTTCCAAACTCAGCATTCCAGCTCATTGCTACCTCTCACTCTCCGTCAAAGAGAAGGTAATGGCTGGACCCTGCACCCTGGCTTGGCTCAGCTTGGCAGCAGTAGTAGTGAAATGTATTTACATTGTCTGGGAGAGTGGTTGATCGTAACGTGTGCTTTCCATCTTTCAAAAATGCTCATGTATCAGGAATTTGACTCAGGTATTGACTCTTCTCAGGTACCGAGGCAGAGAGGACGCTCTCCTACTCTCTGCCCTGCAAACAGAACAGCTTCTTTATCAAACCGAGCAAGCTCCAATTAGTTGTTGAGTAGATCTGTAGACCACCTTGACATGGATAAAAAGGATGTGACAAAGGATGCTCAGCAGCACCAGCTGGTGGTACCGGCTTCTTGTAGCAGTTTGGTGCAGCCCTGCAGAGCATCCTGCCTGTGTTGCAATAGGTAAAGGAATCGTATCAGAGCAGTAGATGGAGACAAAGCAGAGCTGTACTACTGCTCTTAGCGATCCCTTTTGGAGGGGAAGCTGGAAAGCAGGCTGTAGGCATTTGAACCTTTGTACTGAATGTCGTATGAAACAACAGAGTCTACTTCTCTGTAGAAATGTGTCTGGAAAGAAACAGGATGTCAAAGATGTCATTTCTTAGAAAGAAGCAGATGTTTCAGCTCTCTTCTCCAATCTGATAAATCCTGGCCAGTAAGGGTATGACGTTTTCAGAGAAGTAAAATCTGGAGCCTTTCAGCACCTGAGGAGAGAAAAAAAAGCAAATTAAACTCCAGAGAATTATACATGATGTTTGCTATTGACTTCTAAAATGCCAGTGACAACTAGAGGCTGGGACCAAAACTCTAGATTATCCACAGAAACTCACTTTTCTTTCAAATTTTAAGAGAAAATATTTTGAAAGGAGAAAACAGCTTACAACAATAAGCTAGTTTGTCAATATACTGATAGATAACCTTAGGGAAAGCTGAACTCCATCCATCAGAAAAATTCTAAGTCAAATTCTTTTTTCTTTTTCTTTTTTTAATTAACTTTCTTCTTCACCATTTCTCAGGCTAATATATTCAGAAAACTTAATTATTCACAAAAAGGCACAGACTCCCTCACAGACTGTCATATGAGATTTACATACACCACATGAGGAAAGCTTTGTGCCAAACCCCTGAAACTGCAGAAGCCAGAGGTGCTAAAGGGAAGGGCTCACCACCTGCTTCTCCAAGGTAATGAGGTTCCCAGCACCCATGGGAGGGAGGCAGCACCCTTCATCCAGGAAACATATTTCTAGTGCCATCCGTTCCTTTCCCTCCACCCCACCTCCACAACAATTTCTGGCTTAATTGCCTTTCTTAGAAAGCAAAGATGATGATCATGAAAATACTTGTATGATCATAGAGATGCAGGATAACCCTCCTGGATTTTGTAGACTTGGATAAGTTAATCTGTGCTGCCAAAAGGAGTTTGAGATGAAATTAGTCTAACCATGTGGGCACTCTGATGTAGATAGGAACTCTGCCATCTCCTCCTGTTCTTCCATTTCTCATGAAGTAATTAAAATTCACTGTACCAAAAGGAGAGTGAAACAAAGAATGGGTATACAGAGAGTCCAGAGCACTAATCCCTGCTCCAGCTAAATCTTAATTCAAAACACTTCCTCCTCTCCTTGTTCTGTTCCAGGTAAGCATCCCCCAAATCATCTGAGAGCCATTCTTTTTCTTTCATTCCTTGTCCAAAACCAGACACCAGTTTTGTGTGCAGCTCAGCTCAGTTAAGGATTTGATAACTTGCAGCATGTCACTAATTATGAGTCAAAGCTGTTGTGAATCAAACACAACTGTCAATAGTCTCTGTGAAAGATTACGAATAGGAAGAAATGAAGTAATGTTTGGGCACATAATGGTTAAGACAAGCAAATAAAAGCTTTCACAACCAAAAATAAGCTGTCAAATTTTGAGCTTTCACAGTAAGCGATAAAGAGTGTGTTTACTAGTTTTACAGACTGACAGATCTTAATTTCACCTTGGAGCAATTTTCCAGAGGTGTAAGTCTTCCTTTTGAAAGGAAAAACTTTTTTAGAATTGCTCTAGTTATACCATGCCTGGAGAAAGGAGTAAAGCAATAACAGTTTTCAGTAAGACATGGAAACTGCCCGGTAGCCTGGCCTCGATTCACCTCCCAGTAGGTATTTTCGCATTTGCCATCTTACTTGCTTCAAGGTATTCAGCATCACAAATGTTACCAAAACTTCCAGAATTTCCATTCTCCCACTCTCTGTAAAGTTAAAAAGTGAATCCATAAGCAAAGCTTCATCCAAACGGACAGGTACCACATTCCTAACTACCGCATCATCTTTCTTACAGATTGGAAAGCTAGTGGAGAAACTGTGAGCAGCTGTCTGCCGTCCTGTAAACTACTGCAAAATAGCAATTTGTAATTAATTCCCATCTGAGCAAGAAGGTCTATTTCGAAAAATAACCCTTAACTGCTTTAAGAATTGTTTCAGTGTTGCAGAACCTGCCTTTCAATGTCGTGAGTTGTTCCAATGGCTACTAACCACCAAGCTCACAGCTGTAATTTCATGTCTTATTTCCACTGTGTTTTTTCTCTAAATCAGTTTTCAGATTTTCAGTTTACTTGTATTACTGTCAGCTGGACAAAGAGCTTTTTCTTCTAAAACTTTTTTTTTTCTTATCATAAACTAATGAAGTTAAAAGCTTCTAATCTTTCTTTTGCTAAAGAAAAGAGGTTTGGTCCTGTGTATCCCCCTTCTCTCTCTACACACCTGTTTATCAGTCATAAAATTCTCCTCTTGCTTTTGAATCTTCTGTGATTTCTGCTGCACTGAAAAA
>NW_010389790.1:0-635 GCF_000710305.1 Buceros rhinoceros silvestris | reverse complement strand
CTGTCTCCTCCTAAACGACATGCCTCCTGCTATGACTGACAGCTCTCCACTTAGGCTAATTTGACTCCTTCCTGGAGCCTCCAGGGTCACGGCTACAATCAACTTATTATGTACATCACAATACATGGGAATATGCCTATGTCGAAGGCAACAGAGCTAATTCAATACTTTGTCTAAAGCTGGCTTTAATATTGTGTGAAAACAGAAGGGGTTGCAACATGAAGAGATGTTTGTGCTAGTAAAGGCAGAGGAAAAGAATCAAGGAAAAGAAGTACTGTTGTCTGTTGTACTGTGGTCACAGGAGTAAGTCAAAAGATGCTTCACATTTACAACAGGTTTATAATGTTGTATTTGGTTTGTGTGGCAAAGTTTTGATAGTGGGAAGGTTGGAATCTGTGAGAAGCTGTTGGAAGCTTCCCCTGTGTCTGAGAGAGCCAAAGCCAGCTGGCTCCAAAATGGACCTGACACTGGCCAAGGCTGAGCCCATTGGCAACAGCGGTAGCACCTCTGTGATAACATAATTAAGAAGAGGTAAAAACTGCTGCACAGCAACAGCCAGAAGAGTGGATTGAGAATATGAGAGAGAAACAACTCTGCAGATTCCAGGGGGAGGAGGTGCTCCAGGCACTGGAGCA
>NW_010389789.1:460-826 GCF_000710305.1 Buceros rhinoceros silvestris | reverse complement strand
CCCCCCTGCCCGGGCACCCCGTCCCCTGGGCACCCCGAGGCGGTGCCAGGGCACTCAGCCCCCTGCCCCGGGGCGCAGCTGCCATGAGATGTCCCCAGCATGCTGGTGCCGGGGACCTCCGCCGGCCCTGTCTCCCTGCTGCCCCTTGTGCGCCTGACACCCTGTGCCCCCTTGGCAGGCAGCTGTGTCCCTGCCAGCTGGTGACGTCCCTTCATCCCGGGCTTGTCAGGATGGAGGGCAAGGATGTCCCCATCACCGTCGCCGTCACTGTCCCTGCCGTCACTGTCCCTGCGTTGACCACGGAGCCGCGGTTCGCCCAGCGACTCAGGTGAGCCTGCGGGAGGAAACGGGAGCCCTGTGGCTGGT
>NW_010389789.1:0-283 GCF_000710305.1 Buceros rhinoceros silvestris | reverse complement strand
GCAGGGCGGGCAGGGAGGAGAGGTCAGAGGGGCAGCCCTGCACTCAGGGGCGTCTCCTCCCTGCGGTGGGTGGGCTGTGGGGATGGATGGGGAAGGCCTGACTGTGCGGTGACCTTGCAGGAAGCACCTGGAAGAGGAGCAGCTGCTGGATGGGCGCTACCGGCTGCAGGAGGTGTCGGGTGACCTTGTGGCCCTGCCCGTGCTGGAGGAGAAGCTGTCTCAGCTGCAGCTGCCCCAGGAGATGCCCTGCGGGCTGGTCCGGATCCAGGTTGGGAGAGACTCC
>NW_010389788.1:417-1819 GCF_000710305.1 Buceros rhinoceros silvestris | reverse complement strand
CTTTCTTTCTGGGATTCCCCCCCACCCCCCAGATTAAAGTGTAATCATCACCTGCCTGAAAATAACGAGTTAAAGAATCATCTGCATTAATGAGAGAGGAGACCTGTGCTAATCTCAGATCTAGAAGCTCACATTGTTCTCAGGAATAAAAGTGTGTTCACTTCTGTCCCCCTACCCCCTTGCTGACAAACAACCAAGTCGTTCAGGATCAGAAGAGCTCTCGTTTCTTTTGCCACTTCCCCTGTATTTAAGCAGCTGGATATTTCCCCCCCAAACATCTAAGGAGGACAAATGCTTAGGGGCGAAAAGCCTTACCCAACACATGCACCAAACGAGCTCATTCTATGCCTTTCAAGTTGGACAAGTTCTTAGAAAACAGTGTTCCCTTTGTTAGATCGTAACAAAATGAAGGTAACACACCTACAGCAAGGCGGCTACCCTGTTATTGCACTAATCAAGCTATTTGGATGTTATTAAGCTAATAAGCCGATGGAGATCTGAGGCACGCACATGATTTCCAGCTCCTTGCCTCTCCTTCCTGATGCTGTCGAGGCCTAGTGTGATTTTTCTCAATTCCTTTGAAAGAGAGACTATAGACACCACTACCAGAGGAGAAAGAGGAAATAATGAGTCAGTGGTGATTTTACAAAGGCACCCGCCTTTCATGATAGCGGTATCGACTATTTCACCCTCCCCTGGCTGCTTGGAAGTTTGCTGGTGCAGGCAGGATGGGTAGCGCTGAGCGGGGATGCGGGGACGGATGACTTTGCAGCCGCCTGCCCACAGACAATAGGCAACTTTACTCGGAAGGCAAAATATTATTGAAGCTTCGGCCGCCTGCCAGCAAGAAAAAAAAAAATCAGCTCCTGCCTTTGGCTTTGCCAAGTTAATCACTTTCTACAAAGTTATAGAGAGGCGAGGGTAACCCGAGGAGCGCCCGGTCATTCTTGGCGAAAGGAGGAACACAGGAATTAAGAGCGACAACGATCACCATAATAACAGCGCCCTAACGGGAGAGGGGGGAAGACAGTTTGCCATTCTAGCCAGTGCCTGGGATGGGAAGAGCTATTCTCTCCCCCTGGGTGACAAAAGGCCAGGTCTCACAAACACAGATGTGTCACCACTTTTTCCAGCGCCAGTGTAATCGGCTCCATCTCCGTTTGTGCAATACACCTCTCTGCCCTTCATCAATTTCTTTCCCCCCACCCAGACAACCCAGAGACAGCAGATGAAAGCTACTTGGGAAAGGCAAGTCCCCCCGTTTCTCCCATTCACCACTTCAGCTCTCTACTACCCTCTTCTTCCCTCGGTCTCCCCTCTTCCCAAGCACAACAGATCTTTGCCCTGGAACTCCCAGCCGAGCCCCAAACTCCAGAAGGAAAAACCAGGCAGCCCCCCTGAA
>NW_010389788.1:0-292 GCF_000710305.1 Buceros rhinoceros silvestris | reverse complement strand
AAAGAAAGAGGTGGGGGGGGGGGAGGAGAGAGAACTGCCTGAACATGAAGTGTAAGGGTATCAGTCACTGCCTGGAAGGAAGCCCCAGCTTGTGAACTTTTCTTGAACCGACATTTAAGTCTACGGTCATAAATCACGGGGACATAAACTCCGCCATTCACGACTGATAGCAGCGTATTTGTGGCCTGCTTACCTTAACTTCTGACGACTGAGGCGGAAGCCAGCATGCTCGCGCTCTCTCTCTCTCGGTTTTTTGGTCGAAATCTTTTTTTTTTTTTCACAGGGCACAACA
>NW_010389787.1:8021-12208 GCF_000710305.1 Buceros rhinoceros silvestris | reverse complement strand
CGGGGAGGCAAGTATTGCATTTGAATAGGTTTCTTTTGGAATTAGTGATTGTGAGAAAAATGGATATTGACTGAAAGAAGAATGGCTTAAAATCTAATGTGCACACAAGGTTTTGAATCTGTAAGGAACTTTGGGTTTTCCTTTTTATCCATAAGAAAGTTGCATTTTGCAGCCTTGACCCCCTAGGACAGTAGTGTGTCTTGGAAGGAGACCTCTGGTAACTTTTGAACAGCCGTGTCCTTGAGGAGAGCAGTATCATCTCTGTGCTTATCTGTGAGGAGTGGGACTGTGTCAGCCAGCCGTTTTCCTGCCCAGCTGCTCTGCAGAGATAGAGCAATGGTGGACTTGCCTTCTGTTATATTTTGGGCATCTGGCTAGAGGTGCACATTGCTGCAGAATCATGCCAGTACACTGTGTCTCCGCACATCTAGAGTTTGGGAAGATGCCAAAGACTTATACTGTGTCAGATGCAATGGTTGCACAGCTTCTTTGCTGGTGATTAGCTTTCTCTGATCAGATGTTACTGAGTCATCAGGCAGGAAGGAAAAAGTTCATACTTTGTTTTCTTTTTGTGATGAGTAACACTTTATGCCATGGAGTCTGTTGAAAACAGTTCCTCAGGCTTGTGTAAAAAATACTTCAGAAGGTATGATGGCTCTGGAGATGGTTAGTACCTGTAAGCCTAAGGAAATTTCCAGATATTCCTCTTCAGTTGAGTGAAACTTGGGGCCTTTAGATCTTACCATGTGAATAGAGAACACATCTCTAATTGTTGCCTTGGGATGCTTTAGGATCATATCACTTAGTCATCGGGAAGGAATATGGGCCTATAGCTGTAAAGCCTGTCACTTTTTCCAATCACACAAGGATATTTCCCTTCAGTAGTAAATGAGTAATAATCTGATAAGAAAGGGATATACCAACACCATCTCTCTGACTATGCTCTTCAGGAATATTAGTAACTGTGAAGATAGCCTTGGGTCACTCTTCAGGAATGAAGCGAGATTGACTTTCTGATGTCCATTATATGGTCTCAGGGGTCAGTTTTATGATAAACACCTGAGTCTTCCTTTTTGGAGTGGCAAAGAAAGGTGGTGTCTACCTTACTACACAGTCACTTGGCTGTGTAGCTTCTCCTTTTCTAAAGCTCCAAAACATACAAACAGACTGATTAGGTTTGGAGACACAAAGCTGAGACATCTCGCCATAGTTCAGTAAAGTTCCCATAACAGAGAAATATTCTAAAACATTGATTCTTTATGACACTTTGTGATTACCTTAAATTCAGTTCAGTTCTAAATCTTTGGAGGACCTCTAATCTTCCTGAATTGATAGGGATCATTCGGGACTTCAGGGACACATGTTATCAATGATCTGTCAGCCCAGACAACACATGGGAAGTCATATTGTGAGGCTTTGGATAAGCCTATAACTGACTTTTTCTGTACTTCACTATCCTCTACTTACGTAAACCCCTCATTTGTCTATTCATATTCTATTTTAACAGAATTTGTATCAATCCCATCTTGAAAGGGACAGCTTTTAGCTAGATTATTTTGGTTATAATCAAACTACATAATCTTCTGTCATTCAGTCTTAGCCGTCATCTTGTCATTGTGATGATCTTTGATAAATGTAGCTGAAGCATATTTTCACCAAGGCAAAACATACTTAGCATATTTAGTCTTCAGCTGCAAAAATTTACTTCAATTCAGTGCTACCAGATGGCAACGGTCAATCCTCTCTCACTGTTTTCTCTATTTAATCAAAGGGACCTTCAAGTGTTTTTCCTTGCATATTCAGTTACCACAGATCTATCTTTTCACAGATATTAGTCTAACTTCTCCTATGAACCTCGATGGTAGAGGTTCGACCCTCCCTTTAATCTGTTTCAGTGCTCAGCTTCACTCATTCACATCTTTCATGCTGCACTTTATAACACACACTATTCATTTTTCCTTGTAGCATTTTTCTGCTGTATTTGAGGAATGTTGTACAGCCCACACCCAGCTGTCTTGACTTTAGAGTAACCAGTAACAGCTCTTTCAGTCTTCCCTCATAGGTAATTTTCAAGTCATAGAATGATTTTTGTTGTTCACCTCTAATTTGTGCATGTATCTCATATGCTGGAGCGTCCCACACAGATCGCAATACTTTAGCTAAGGTTTTACCAAAGCTGAGATAATAATTTTCAGCTTGTGACACACTGTTTACTCCAGATCCTTTCAAAAAGCACCTGTTTTGGTATCGGTTCTAGGATCTGTTCCTGCCCTTATATGATTAACCTTGTTAGGTGTCTGCACTGGTCAATACAGTCACCTGCTCCAGAGCAGTGTAATCATTCTGTGAGGAGTCCTGCTTGTGTGTGCATAACACAACACCACCTGATCAACATGTAGCATCACCTAAGCTGAAGCCTGTTGTGCGAAGTCCTTAGGAGTGAGAGAAAAAGACTTGCTGAGAGCTGGTGATTTGACATCCATGATTATATCTAGAAAATACTAGTCCCTAAAGTGTAATTCCAAACTGTCAAGCCCAAGTGGGGTTTTAGTCCCAAGCCCTCAAAGCAATGATTAAATATATGCAAAATGTCACATGCTCCCTCTTTGTAAAGGTAAATGTCATCTAGGAGATGCGTAGTCCACAAGATTTTTAAGGTCTACAGTTTTATATCTACAAAAGTGTACTTTGATCAAGTTAGTGATCTACATTTTGATGGATCAGACAGCTCTAATTAATTATTGATGCTTTGTATTGAATGTTTTATGACAAATCAGTAAGGCAATAGCTTTGCATGTGGATATTAAAAACATTTTGATGCGGGTTTTTTGGACAGAGAGTTGTATCAAATCCAATAAATTATTTTGAAGACACAATATTCTAGTAAATTAGAGATATAACTTTTATTTGAAAACACTAACAATCATTAAGGATAAACGAGAGATATCAATTATAATTGAAAACACTAATGATTAAGCTTCAAAGAAAATATTTTTTAAGGTTATAAATTTAGCACCTAAAATTATATTTTTAATATTGCAATCTATCTATCTTTTGGGGTTTTTTTTTACACAGTACAATTTGTCAGACATAAGTTATAAGCATATCCATCTGGTGTTTTGTCATGCAAGTGTAATTTTCCATTTCTGGTGAGTTGTGTCAAAACTCGACATGCATTAAGGAAAACTGAAGAGGACATACACAAAGACTGGGTAAGAAGTTTTGAGTTAGCTTCAGCTTTGTGAGAAAAGGGAAAGATTTTTTTCCACCAAAGTAAGCTTTATGAGAAAATGGGAATTGATAGTTGAATGTGCTCATTTCTGACATGATACAGTCATATGGAACTCCCCACGAGATCAGGAAAACAGATTGTTTCCTTGCATTAAGTATCCTGCACTGATAACCTTACATTTGATGAAGTCAGTTTCAGCTCCAAGTTGTGCTACATGATGTGATTTCAAAATGTTCTGGTGCTCAATTTTGTTACCCATATTAATAACACCTAGCTGTTTTCATGGGTCTTTCTGTTCATTAGAGAAATTATTACACTATACCAAGAATGCTTGTCATCGTACTTTCACTTTGGTTGTTTAATCGAGTGACCTTGTATGGATCAAAGCAAAATACTGGGTCTTGTCGAGATTAGTTTTTGTAAGGATGACAAAATCGTGGTGTGACGTAGAAAGAGTTACTAGATTTACAAATATCACCTCGTTCAGAGTTTATGTCCTCTTGCAAGAACAGGAGAAGCTGTTGTAGAGAGGGGAGAAAGAGTAGTCTTGCTTCCTCTTCTCTACCCAAACTTGTATGTGAGCCATTAGCTTGGGGTACAGACCGCTTTACCTTGGGTTGGAATTTGTTTCTAGAGGCTGAGATCAAGATCTGAAAGAGAACATCTGTAAAAGCCTTGGCTGAGATGTGACTCAGATATGTCCTTGCAGTTTTGTACTCTGGGTTATATTACACGTGAACTTTATGCTAGACTGATCATTACATCATCTGAAATCACTGTCTGATGATTCATACATTTTAGTGAAAAGAAAGGCTTTTTGGCTTCCACTGCTGAAGTGGATGGTTATACTGACAATGCTTTGTTCCACTTTGCTCTTTCTTCTTCTAGTAACAGCCTACACTTTCCACCTTGCATCATCGGGTAACCCCTCCAAACCATTCCTATCAATCAGCAG
>NW_010389787.1:3029-7930 GCF_000710305.1 Buceros rhinoceros silvestris | reverse complement strand
AGGAAATAACCAAATGTTATTTCACTTTTAAAATCTTTCTTATCATTCTATGTTTTTTTTAATTTATAATGACTGAATAAAGCCCATTAAAATATTCTTATTTTTATGTGAATTTGAATCAACATTTTTCTTCATCTTTTAAAGGCACAACAGCAAGGCATAAACAAAGTTCTTCATCTGACTTTTAGAAAGCAAAGGCAGAGGCCTATAATTGCTGTAGTCCTTTGGCTAATTACCTCTTATAACTACAGTTAAGCTGCAATTGATTCTGTAATAATTGGGTGTTACCAGGGAGGATGCACATCAGGAAGCGACTCTTTGTTAGGAAAAGAGTGCCAGTTTAGGTACGGTGTAATTATTCAAGGACAGACAGTTTTGAAAAACAAGAATGTAGGAAGGACGGGCTGAGCAACTATTTTGGTTTAGAATAACCCTTCTCTGGAATGTTAGTACTTGCTGTATGCTGTGTACAGCTCTGACCAGCATCAGGAAACAGCCAACGAGCTTATGATTAGGACTCCTCTGGTCAAGAAAAAACCTCGTGTGAAGTTGTTAGAATGAGGCAGCTCTCTGACAGTAAATGGGAAGCTCTGAAGATTTCTGTACCAAGTAATAATATTCAAATGTGAATTAATAAGCAAGTCTCACAAAGAGCTCAGCATGTTGGATTTTCAGTATTCTCCTGAAGTGGAAATACACTGAAACTAAGGCCTGAGGATGATAAAGCAGATAGATAGTGAAAATCAAAGAAAGATCGCTTATTTTGGATAGTGTTTTGTTGATTTTCTCTATAGTACCTGGAGAATGCATTATCATGGGTTGACTGCTGTAGCAGACAGAAAGAAATGTCAAGGGTGTTCCAGCTATGAAGATTTATATTTGAGTTGAATATCTATGTACTACCCCTCAATGATTGATATATAATCAGAGGAGGAATAAAAGTATTTGTTTAGAATCACTGTATATGCATAAAGGAGAAGAATGCAGCATTCACTTATAACGTGAGGGCATATGAGTGAGTGAAAGGAGTCTGAGTGAACTTCCTGGTATTTTTTGTTTTTTTCATCCAGAAATGTATAATGCAAAATGATTCTTAAGTAATCAACTAAATTACTGAGTAGCAACAGTGCTGCACTAAACAAATTGCTGCTATTGGCAGAGAAACTTATACTAAACTTAAGTTCTTCTCTATTTCCATTTACAAATCAGAAAAAAAATTCTTTATCTAAGATGAAGACTCCAGTGGAATGGGAAGTGGGCTCTAAGCACATCACAGTGATGTGAAGTGATGGGATGCTCTGTAAAACTTGGGATAACAAAGGAGACAGAGCACTTGGGATTATATGCTTACATAGATACTACCTCCCAAGCAGAAATGGGTTACATTGGTTGGAAAAAAGCAACCCCAGGACAACAGAAGAATGACCTGATAAAATGCAATATGCTCCTTTTCGGGAAGGAAAAGCTCTGGGGTTCAGGGAGGGAGGATGATCTGTGTGATGAACACTGAAGATGACAAATGAAGGGCAGAGTACAGCCAAACAGGGGGTTGAACCTGCAAGTGATTAAACAGACAATTCAAAAGACATTAAGTTCCTGTGGAAGACAGATGGAGTTGACATTAGGAGAAGAAAGCTGCAGATAGAAATGGGAGGAGCAACTGAACTTTGGTTTTCCGTCTAGGGAAGAATCTCATGTAGCCTTTTCTTTTTTTTAATAGAATTGAAAAAGCAGATGACAAAGTCATAGAGGAATGATGGTTATTCTTTTATTCACTTCTAGTAGATCTTGTCTGTGTGCAGATCTGATCTCTGCCCTCCTAGGAATCGTAAGTGTCTGGTACGGCAGACACTTTGATTGATTTGTATTAACACCACTAATATATGTGACAGCTTATGCTGGATATTACTAATAAGTGTTTGGTGCAGGATTACCTGGGTTTATTGTGTAAAAAGATCAGTGTGATTTTTATAGATAGTTGTACGCTATGGCTGTGAGTACACAATGAACATTAGAAAAAGAGGCCCCTGCTACACAACTCAGATGCGAGTCCAGAGTTTGATACTCGCCTCTAATTTGGATGTATTCAGTTCTCACTTGGCTCGTTATGAATGGACAGACCAGCTGCAAAACTCAGATGCTGTTCTAAATTTGGAATCTGAAACTTGCCAGAGGTCAGAGACTTTGAGAAATAGAAGTGAGGTTTAGAACTATCTCTAATAGGAAGATAATCTATATTTTAGAAAAGGAGTGACCCCAGACTTCCTCTCATCTGTAATATATTAGGTATATCACACAGTGAAGGTTTTTATGACCCTCAGTGACAGTTCTGTGTATTGCCCGGATCAGATTCTGATCTTTTACTGCCCTAAATCAGTTGTAAATCTGTAATATTTCTATCAGGCATGAGAATGGAGTGAGGGAATAGCATGTGTTGCGTACATAAGCGTACATGTCACTTATGATTGTAACATATAGCATTTGTGATTGCAGATTACTCTTTGCAAGTTCTTAGGGTTACATCAGGAAAACAATTCCTTGCCTAAGGCAGGATTTAGGCAAAATTTAGATACTAAGTCCCAAAGCTGTAAGCCAAAATGCCTGGTTAAGCTCTTTGCTATTTCCTGAAACAGGGTGCCTTTCTCTTTGACCTGATGCTTTCTGTAGGTGTCTGAGCAGTTGATTCCGTGTCAAATTCTCATAGGGTTCCCAAATGGCTGGTATGCCCAAACCCACCTTACAACCAGGCAGAATTATACTCATCAGGAACTGCAGAGGTTTATTATTGACCTTTTTGTTCGTATGGTCCAGGACTTTCCGTGTCAAACACAAATGTCAGGCAATATTGCTGGGATCCTGCGGGAGTAAGAATGTGAAACCAGGAGAGCTACACAGCACCACGGAGATTAATAAATGCAGCTTGCTGGTCTTAGCTGCCATACTGACTCATAGAACTGAAATTTGGTATTATGCTAGTGTGCTTCTGGGAAGGAGAGATATGGGGAAGAGTACCTGAAAGAGGCTTTGCCAGGAGGGGATGGAGAGGAGCGCTGTGCTCTGTGGCCGTTGCTGTCAAGCACTGCTGATCAGTTAAAACACACACAGGGAAGGGAGCACACCTCTGCCAGCATCCTTGGCTCTGAGAGATGACTAAAGAACACAGCATGAATTGCATGCCAGGCTTGCTGCGTGACACTGCTCGATATCTGATGCGAAGCTGAAACCTGAATCATTCAGGTGTCACCCTGCATGAATTTTTCAGGTGTTCTCAATGGGCATGCTGTAGATTTTTGCTTCCTACATGTTCTCCATGATATATGGCTAATACCAAGGTTTCATGCATTTAAAATACCTTGCCTAATGCTTCCCTCTCTCTCTCTCTCTCTCTCTTTTTTTTAATGATAAACCTGTGAGTTTTGAATAGAGCCTATCTGGCTGCGTTTAACAAGAATACTTACTTTATGCATTTTAACAAGAATACTGTTCTTTATGCAGTTCTGTGGCAACACTGACTTCTCAATATATTTCCTCCCTCTTTGGAGAGATGTTGCTCTCCCTGCTATCCAATAGCAGCTCCCTTCATCGCCAATTTTCATTATGTTCCAGAGGTTGTAGAATCTGTATGCTGATTCTGTGGACTGGAGTAGTACCATTTCACAAAAATTAAATTGCTTTCACTATAGAATACTTAATTGTTTAAAATTGTTCATGCCTTTACCACCTTGCCATCTTGCAGAGGACTGGCTTGTTGTTTTGATGCGGAAGGGGTGGGTCCTATGATAAGTGCTTTCTGGAAGAGAGTAGACAGAGGGAGACACAGCAACTGATTTTAGGTGGAAAGGGTTGAAATCAACAAAGAAAGCTCAGAAAACATCTAAAACCAAAATTGTAATTGATGAAAGAGGCTGAAGATGTGACAAACTAGTTCTGAGCCACTGCAAAGTAAAACTGATACAGCAAGCAGAAATGAAAAGGTGATGGGAGGACTGACTGGCTCAAGGAGCATGTAAGTGGTACAGAAACACGTGTGCCTGGGTGAGTGGCTTGAATTTACACAGACTTACATGATGAAAAATCATTTAAAATGTTCTGTTGTTTATTTCCTTGGGTTGATGCCGTGAGAATCAATATGGTACATTTTCTAGGTTGTTTTTGACACTCCCAAAACTTGAGATCAGATTCACAATGATGTTTAGATTCTCAAGGTGCATCAAGTATATTTGCAATGCAGTTAATCACATGAAATATGTATATAACCTTAAATTTCAGATATAACTGAATGAACCTGGTATTATACTAAATACAGTTAAGCAGGACTATCAATACTGTAAGTATGATTGGTTTGTGCTCCAGTGCTTATGCCAGTCCAGCCATACATGCACATTTATTGGTGTAAATCAGAACTATGTGAAAAGAAATGGACTTCCTAATTATTTTGGTATCTTTCATAAATGTGCAGTTATTTTGTTGATATGTTTTCTATCAATTCTCTTTGTGAGAAATACTGACGTGAAATTTTTCAACTGTCAGGAATATCAAATGAGGTTCATACCCAAATGAGATGAGCACTGTAGAAGCACCTGTCTCAGCAGTCTTTGTTCTCAGTAGGGAAGTGAGGATACTCTGATTTCTGGGCAGGATGTTTTGTTTTTAATTTAGTTTGTTTGCTCTTGCTTCCTCTGTTGTGTTTCTTTAAGTGTTTGGGTTTCTTTAAGTGTTTAGTGATTCTGCTAGATCCATTAAGATAGTGATCCCTCCAGACAGGAGGCGGATACGAGGCTTCTTAGACTTTCACCCTGTATGTGGAACAACGCAGGAGGTGAAAACTCCCTGTCTTTAAGTCTCATTTCAGAGTCTGAACTGGAGTGACTCAGAGAGCAGTGTTAGCACAGTGTCAGGAG
>NW_010389787.1:0-2924 GCF_000710305.1 Buceros rhinoceros silvestris | reverse complement strand
TTCCCAAGTTGCTGGGAAGCAGCATGCACATTTTGATGACACTACTCTTAAAACTTCTTGTTTCCTCTGGTGGGATAGCAAAGGTTATCCCCGATAAATGATTGTCACAAACCTCCGAGCGAAATACAACTTTGGGGTGCACATCTTGGCAGACATGGTCAGACAGCAGTGCTCAAGTTTACTAGAAGTGTCCTGCCACTACGTCCTCTCCTTGACATAATCTTTGGAGCATATACTGTCTCATGTATACTATTAGACAGAGGACCTTCAAAAAACCCTAACATGAAAAATGATGGTTTGGTGGTCTTCAGCAGTACCGCAGGTATACAGCCTTTCCTGTTACCTGAGCATTATTGCTTGCCATATTCATGCTGTGATCCGTGGAGAATAGAGGTATAATTAAGCCTGGGTTATACTGGCTCAGTAGTGAAAAGGGGCTTGGATGCACTGCAGTATTTTCTGTGATGTCTATGTATAAACTACGCAGCTTACATGTAGTTTTTATTTATTTTAGAACTAGGTCTAAGACAGAGTTGTCTGAACAGCTTTTGTATGTGGAGGAGGGTGACAAGAATATTATGCCAATTAGTGCTGCACTAAATTGCTCCATAACTGCAAGCTCAAGTAAAGACAGCTGTAAATCTCAGAGCAGCTGTCATGCCCATCCAGTGAGAAGTTCAGCATCTGAAATGCTTGTCTAGAGACATGGCTGAGGAGATCAAGCCTTGTAGTCATTATGTATAATCTGAAAAGAGGCACTAGATGAAGTCATATGGAAGGGTTGATCCATTTGTGTTAAATCAGGTGAGGTCATAAGCAATTAGTAACTACATGTTAGGGGAAACACTATACAAAAAGCCTTAGTGCATCTCCCAGCAAACACAATCCACTGGGAATAAGAAAAGTGATAGCTGCTGTTAGGCTTGATAAAGACACGAGGAGTAAATTTCACCTGCTCATACAGCAGGATTTTTTTGTATTCTCCTCAGTCAGCTGGAGGTGCTACATCTAAATAGCTCTTTCATTGACTTGTTTGTTATGCCAGAATTGGCAGAATATGAGCAGAATTCACAGAATTTTGTCATTGTGGTTGTATAAATCTAGACTTGAGACCTGTCCAAATCTCTAGAGAGGGTGGACGGAAAAAAAGGCACTCTGCCTTACTTTCATCACGGTGAGATGATCTGTGCACTAGGAGTGCGTGTAGTCTCAATTTCCTCTAAAAAGAAAGTGGATGAGTAGCTCGTGTATTGCCGAATCCCCTGTGTTTTAATGGTATAGGATAGAAAACGTTGAATAACAGGGTCATACCCATTAGTCTGTGTATCGCTACTGACTGTGCCTTCTGTTACACACATAGTTTTCAGAAGACATGCTTCGGGGTATAATTTGTTTTCAGTGCTGCTGTCGTTAATTGCCTGCTATGACAATCTTTTTACCTATTACATTTGTATGATGTGTAGTAAACTCCAACCAGCACGTGTCAGTGTGACATCAATTACAGCTCAAAATGAAGAAACAAGGGTTATGAGAGAAGTGTGGTTTGTGCTCAAAATAAGCACTTCACTGGACTAATATGCACTGTGTTACCCGTTGTACTTCATTTTAGAGCCTTCTGAATCATAATCAAGGTGACCAATGGCCCTGCAATCTTCACAGGGAAGTAACAGTTTGTATGGCAGGTTGAAAAGAAGTCAGCATTAGACAATTTCAATGATAAAGACAAATTCAAATTATGGCTTGTGTCACCATCCCGTTTCCTGAGATTAGAGCAGTTTGATAATGGAATATCTTTATTTTATATGTATTTTATCACAGTCTATCTTGCACAAGTGACAACGAGCCATCTACGGTTCACATAAAGGTGCAATTTAAGTCCGTAAAAATATGTGATGTAAAGAGGAAATGCAGAGGAAGTGGTGGCTTTCTGTTTTACCTCCTTCCTTATACTCTCTTTGTATATTTGCATATGTTATTTGTTGAAGGGTTGTATTTGTAAAAGAGAGGCAGACTCGCACAGCTGGGAATACGTTGTTTTTCTGTGACATTTACTTCTAATATTTGAATCCTTTTACTTGTTGCGAAAGGCTCACATGAGATGAATTCTATAATTACAATTGCAAACAGGATCTCAAGTTGCAATGCTTTATTTTTATGGTTGGCATGACTGCCCTACTCCCAGGTTGTGGAAATCCAGGCTAAAGGAAATTGCAAGGAGTCGCTGAGCTCATCTTCTGGCTCCAGGACAAGATGAGCTATACCTGCCTCATTTGTGACAAAACTTACATCTTCAGTCATGAAGACTGCGTATGGAACTTGTCGAGTTTGGGCCAGGGTTTCACAGTGGGCAAAGGTGCACGTTAGACATCCTAGTTAAACTCCTAGAATCTCTCTCTTACTTCAGCTTTAAACTGTTGCTTCTTGTCTTTATCACAAACAGATTACTCCCATATTGCAGAAATCCTTTATATACTTGAGTACAGCTATTGTGCGCCTCGTTTCCTCTAGCCAAAATAAACGACATGCTAGCAGCATTTCTTATATTTGCTAACATTTCCTGAGATACTGATTATTTTTGTTCACCTTCACTGGAATCTGTCCAGCAAGTCCAGCTTGATCTCTTTTGAACCGCAGCGTAGTGCCTTATGCTGGATACAGTGATTTACCAAGGCGGTCCTCCTGAGCAGCAGAACATGGCTGGACCTCACAGATTTCTCATGTGATGCTTTTGTTCATATACCTGAGTATATTTTTTCGCCTTTCTCTCAGTAGCTTCTGTGCTTTGTTATTATCTAGCTACTTCTCTCTTGACCTGCTCCTTCACCTCCAGTCACTCACCTGGAGTTTGCACAGCTTATTATCTGTCTCTGTGTAAAATATTGCACTTGTCTTTATGAAATTGCATCTTTTTCTTCCCCCATCCT
>NW_010389786.1:8637-18714 GCF_000710305.1 Buceros rhinoceros silvestris | reverse complement strand
AGGATGCGCCCTGGTCACAGAGTCCAGAGACAGAGTTTCCACACACCTCCATCTCTGTCCTTTTTCCCCCTAAGTCACGAAGAGCTAAAACCACCAAGCTGTTGTGTGATACCTTGAGGAAGGGCAGGGCAGGGAAAGAAAAAAGGGGAAGGGGAAGGAGGGGCTCTGGCAAAGAGAGGGATCATTGTTTATTTATAAATAAGGCTTTTGATAACAATTACAACAGATTAGATTAGATGTACGGGAAATACACCAATTTTTTCTGTGTTGATTTTTACATGCTCTCTATTTTTCAAAATACTATATTTATTACTTTTCCCGAAGTATCGTACTGGAATGTAAGAACTGGAAAAGCATGTGGTCATATCAGTACCGTGTTTATATATATGTGTAATCATATATTTGCCATATGTGATTAAGTATATGTTTACACGGTGACTTCTGGTTCAGAAACTTGTCATTTTTTCCCAGTAACCTTCTGAACAAGTGTGAGAAAAGAATGGAGAAGTTGCTATCCAAAATATGGTTATTCTAGAACACTCTGCGGACACAAATCTAATATATGGGCAGTTTAAGTAAAGAATAATATCTAGGAAACATTTTTCTGTAAAAGTACATGTAATGCTGAATAGAGGTGGTTTAGCTTCTAATTTAAAATCCTCCTCCACTTTCATTTGCCTTTATGCAGGGTTAACTGAAATATGTTTTCATCTGTCTAAACAATATCAGCACAAATATCAAGGCCTTAGAATCTTGCAAAAATTACTTTCTGTAATTACTTACTTTCTGAAAACATAAATTTTATGTTCAAGAGTAGCACAAACTGATTTCAGTGGGGCTGATAATACACAAACTGAATCCTGTCTGTAATTTCATGAGTCGTGTTCTGCAGATTTATTCAACAGGCAAAATCCCGCCTGGATAGTAAAAAGGAAAATTGTTGAACAGGAGAAACGATTTTGTTTTCAGCAAAGATAATGATTAGATCAGGCCTTTCCCTTAATTAACATTGTTGGGTTTATGTTGTTTTACAATTGGGCAAGGGCCTGAAGAGGAGTCACAGATCTAATTTCCACTGTGCCCCAAGACCATGCAAGATAAGTTGCGAGCCACCTGATAAAAATGGTGAAGAGGAAGGGAACGGTAACTAGAGGACTAATCTGATGTAAATCAGTGAACTTCAAAGTTCAGCTCTAGCCTGAGAAGAAAGATTTATGAGGCAAATACATTAAAAAATGGAATATGTGAAAACTTGGGAGTACATGACTCAAGGCACAGGGCTTATAGTAGTTTGAGGGGCCATTAAATATTTCAGAGTTGTGACAGGTGGCATTTTTGAAGTGGGCTGGTGAATCTGCACTGAAATTTCTGTGAACACTTCAAACTTCATTTTTTATTTTACATTAACTTTTTTTGCTTTTAATTAAAAAAGCTTTAATTTTATTTTTAAATCAATTAAAAAAGAAAAGTTAATTGAATCTCACCATGGTGCAAAGTGATTTTAATCCAAATTCTTGCGCTCCAGCTACCTAACTCTTCTGACAATCCAATCAGACTTGCCAGTTGCAGAGTTCTTGAGGAAATAAGCGCTGAGTGATTACATGAACTAGAAGCTCACAACTAATGACACCAGAGGAAATTGATAGTGACCCCACACACACTCACCCCTAATCATATGGTACTTCTACAGACAGTTTCCAGGCAGTGCAATTGCAACGAGAAGTTGCACCGATGACTGCTGTGACATACAGACACACGGTGCATGTTACGTTACATTTACATAACATGGCACATGAAACTCCCCACGCACTTCACCACAAGTCCTTCCCAGGACAACCCAGCCTAAGGGGAAGCACCCATCTGATGGGGGAAATGACAGAAAAGATGGTGAGAGGTCACAGTGCAGAGCTGAACTTTGTAGAATATTCTAATGATTAACAAGCACAATATTCTAACTATCAATAAACGCAAGTTTAAGCCTGTCTGAATCCCACCACTGCCTTCCATAGTTAGGCGTTACTCATTTTAGATGTGTCATCACAGCTGTGGTGTCATGAAGATGAACCTTGGATGCACTGTAGATTTAGACAAAAAATGTGCATCTGAATCAAACTAAAACTTCAGCACGTGGGTGCTCCAGCCAAGCGACCGCTAAATGGGTAGGAATTCTTATCTTGCGGGGAATCAGTGCTCTAGGGTGAATGTCAGAGGCAGCCCCCAGAAAACCACACTGCAGTACATGCAAAATGTGGATGATGATGATAACGAGAGCTCTGCAAGCCAGGAAAAATGATGATGTCTTTACTAGCACTGGTCTGATGAATGTGTGGGAAAAGCAAATAAAGAAAAATCCAAAATAACACACAAACATGCACGTCCAGACACACATGCCTGCTACATGGCCATGAGCTAATGCTGATCACCCTTAGTAGTGTCACCGCCCGGGATATGCGCAGGAACCCCTGTTTGTGACAGGCGTGTAGCCTGGCAGGCTGTCCTGGCTGTCCCACTGAGGCACGGTGCAGTAAGGCATGACTGAGCACGGCAGACTGACCGCAAAGGTGCCACCAGGAACCGCTGGCACTCCCAGCTGTATGGGCAGAAGCAGCATTGTCCGGAGGGTTTGTCTTCTGTCAGGGGTGGTGGATCCACAAGTCCTTCAACAGAGCCCAAGGCAGCACTTCATAGCTCCGGACTGTATGCTTGCTGGGTCATCAGTGCCAGCTGGAAGAGGTGTCGGCTGGGTGATGCGATGTGATGTGATGTGATTTAGTCCTGGTAGGATTAAATCAAGGGAGTTTATGCAAGGACCCGATCAGCCTGAGCACAGTAGCATTCAGCCACTAACAAGCAGAAGGACTGATCTGCTCAGTAGTTCATGCTTTCGCTCTCCACTTGACATTTTATCCGTTTATTTGTAAAGCAATTTCTGCCTTTCACTTACTAAGCTACGTAAATGGGGTGGTATTTGTGTATGAGGATGTCACACAGAATCCGTTTGAACTGCACAGGAACCATTGCGCATGGAAAGGTGATGAGACCAAATTACTTTTGAGCAGAAGATACAAAATAGCTGTGTTCTTGATGGGGATGCTGCCCTCACCAAAAGCAGGAGCCAGGAAAATGAGTCCACTGAATCTTGGTACCTGACAACCTGAACAAGACTAGAATTTCTCTACAGATCAGGAATGTATCCTGGTTTCCAACCCTGAAGAATGGAAAAAAGCTGTGAAAACGGAGTAAAAAAGCCAGAATTCCCACCGTTTCCCTTTGCTACCACCCACTTCCACCACACCAAACAAGAACAGGAAAACTGATAAAAATATGGAAAAGATCTGACTTACCTTTTCAGTGTCAAACTATTTTTAAAGGACTTTTTATTAAAAATCCCACAGATGCCATTTAGAAGTGAAGGTGGCCATCGGCTGGCAACATTAATGTACCGCTCCGTGAACAGCGTTCAGTATTTCACTGAAACTGAGGAACAGCAGCTGACATTTTTTTTAACAGCATCACTTCTCAGCTTCTTCTATAATCTGACTTCTCAGCAGTCAGATGGACATTTTTTTCATTCTTTTAAAAATAAATCAATATTAAATCAGAATATACATCAACAGGCTTGGTACTATCATAATAACAGAAGGAAGGTGGCTGAGAGCTAAAAATGAAAGGGTTCAGGACAGAAACAGAAACCTGAGCAATTGTGGGAAAGGACATCAGACACAGGCTGCGAGTTTAAACTCAGATGAATGATAAATCTAGTTTCAGTGGCCTTCCCATGTCAAGTTTAATTTAGCTGGTTCTGAAGCAGAGGTTAGGCTTATTTGAAGTGACACGAGAAGAAATCTGTGAGAGGAAGAACTGAATTTCTGTTATAGAATTTGCATCCTTCTCTAGAACAAAAGTTTTGAGTTTTTTCCTACCTTGGCTACAGTAAATAGTGTTACTGAAAACACGGCAGCTTTTACTGGTAGTAGAGAAGGAAACTGAGAGGCAGCGTGTAAAATGTAACATACATGATGGGAAAACGATGACACGGACGAAACTCGTGAAAGAGCACATTCTTCCATCAATGTGAAAGTGTTCATTCGCTTTGCGTTTTCGATTCACCTTTATCATCTTTCTAGAGAAAAGCACGTGGAAATAGTAGGGAAAAATGAGTGATGCTGTCAGAACTTGCTTATGAAACTGAACTGTGTGCCCGAACAATGTAACAAATCGGTATTAGAACAGATTTCATTTTGTCTCATTATGTTCTTTCTGACACCCCCTCCCCCCCATTTTATATCTCAGCTAAATTTCTCTGTTTGGGCTCCTCTATGTTTTGATACACCTGTTTTTCTTAGCTTATATTTTTTTAATTGTCCTTTAATTCCTTTACATGGCTTCCTATTACTAAAAGGGGGATAAGAATACTTCCCTTTGTAAAGTGTTTGAAAAGCAAGTGCAAGTGTTCTAGGTAACTGCTCAGTAATAGCAATTTGCAGAGTATTTCTACTGAGTCAGATAAACTTTCTATATTTTTAATTAGATGTAAATCAATAATTTGAGCAAATATTAATGTTTAAGAAATGATAAGTGAAATCTGCAACAGGTTCCTGGTAAGTGGACCAGTTATGATGGTTTGCTTTATTCAAAACTTTATATATAAAGGGTTTCACTGAACACATTTATTAATTGGGCTATAGGGATTTTTTCTTCTTTTTTGGTTGAATTAGAAAATTCTTGGGATAGTGTGGCTTCTACGGAGATGAAGGAAGTCAATTGATTAGCCTGGGGTGACAAAGTTGGTAAACTCACTGTGTGCACTTCCTTTTACTTTACTGAAAACCAAACATGACACAGTCCCCTACTTAGATCACAGAAAGTACTAGAGTGAGACAGAGAAAAGGAACAATTGGTAATGGGGAAATGTTTACAAATCTTACTGTAAAATATGATTTGGACCTCTTTGTATTACAGCTTTCAAACAGCTGTATTAAGATGGAAACAACTTTTGTTTTGAGAAGGACATTGGTTCAATAAAAATCTACAGATTACCAGAATTTGCTGGTTTCGATTTCTTGAAGCCCACTGAGAACTTTTCTCCACTAAGATCCACTAAGATCTATGGAAATGCTCCTGCAAATAACAAAATCCTGTTGACCAAAAGTAGATAAATGCCACAGGCATACTTTCTTGCAACTAATCTACTTTGAAGATTTTCCACTGGTCATTTTCCTGCTAACCCTCTCAGCAATCTTCCTGTCCTTCTTGGTTTGGGTATTTTGGGGTGGGGTTTGGTTTTCCTGCTTTTTTTTTTTTTTTTTTTTTTTTTTTTTTTTTTTTTTTTTTTTGATGGAGAAGCATAACCAGAAAATTATCTTGGAACTGATAATGATGTGATCTTTTTTTCTTGGCTTCCAGCCATGTGAAATTAGAACCTTGATCTATGATGCCTGAGTAACATGTCAAGAGCTTCTGGAGCCCTTATTTGTTAGAGAACTATCTCGGTACTACTGGAGTAAAAATTGATTAAAAAATATTAGTGAAACGACTTCAGTTTCAGTTTCTCCTCAACACTGTGACTCACAGGATTTCTATATTAAATGGGTGCAATCCGTAATCTTTTGGTATGAAAACTTTCAAACAAGACTAGATAGTTACTGGCAGATTGAAACATACCACCTTAGGCTGAGTTGTGATATACATGAAATAAAACTGACAGCCCAAGCACAATAACTGCAGTTCCATTCATCAGTACTCCCAGCAGAATGGGGGACTCAGCTGAACCTACAGATTGATGCACTTTATCACCGAGATTTCTCCAGTATGTTCTATCAGTTTTCTACTGTATTGCAAAGACCGTGCAGCACACACACTGCGTGCACACATGCACACACGTGTGAACTGACACTGTATAACCAGTTCCTGTGGTTGTAATATAATTTCTATTTCTATATAGTATTTTATAATACCATTTAAACAAAGTTTTTTACTTTGCAATGTTTATATGAAGAGGGTTTTATTCTTTTAAAAGCCTTGTAATTAACTTTCAGGGAAAATTAGTATTTACGTGGAAATGGCACATTGAGGCCATGACCCCAGTGGGCACATTAGTGCCTACGAAACATGTCCAGGACGGACAGATCAAGGGAATACAAAGAAAAAACAAAATGCTGAAGATGATCTGTAAGTCATCTCCCCATTTCCCCCATTTCCCATTTCCCCCCCCTTGCTTTCTGTTTGCTCTTGGTTATGGGAAAGAAGCACTAGGTGTTCCAGCTTTACC
Source organism: Buceros rhinoceros silvestris (assembly GCF_000710305.1). Lineage (NCBI taxonomy): Eukaryota > Metazoa > Chordata > Aves > Bucerotiformes > Bucerotidae > Buceros > Buceros rhinoceros. The sequence continues at coordinate 12,443 of NW_010389786.1, read as the reverse complement.
ACTGAGAGGTATTTTTCTTCAATCATCAGCTGCATCTGAGTAAGCGGAGCTATTTTTAAACCACCAGCCATCGCGCAGTAAAGCAGTCGTGTAACTGCAGGGTCATGCCCAGCACGGGGATTCACTTCTCTCAGTTTGCAGCATCATGCTGTCAGGAAAGGCACACAAACAGTTATCCTATAAATTTTCAACAGTCTGTGACTAAGCCTCAGTTTCAGACTCTGTCCTTACCCACACCAACATGTGCTCTGACGTTTCCTATAGTTGCACGAACATGGTCAAGTCCAGGTTCAGTCTGATTTCTTTCGGTGGTGAGAAAATTTCACAAAGTCATGGGAACAGCTGTGACAGCCACTTTCCTGGCTGACACATCACAGACTGAACTGAACCTCCAAACCTCCAGAACAAGAAACGTGACAGTCATGAGCACTGAAACCCGAGAGCTCAAACTGCTGTGTTACAACTTCTGCTCTTTCTTGATTTGCACAGACTTAAATACTCGCTGTGCTTTGTTACACAATAAACTACAATAAAAACAATGTTCAGAATAACACTAACTGAAAGGAATGAAACGCCACCTCCTATAGCTGTATCATACCTCTTTTCCCAATTAAGCATCTAGGAAGTGATCGATGAACCTGGTTCACTAAATAGACTCTAAATAGCCTGACTGTTGTAGGTAAATCAGCATGGTGCCAGAAGAGACGTTCAAGTGAAGATTACAGTGATCCGCAGATTAATATGAAGGCTGGGCGCATCCAGCAGAGACGCTCTTTACAGAGGTGTGCTGAGGGAGGGTGGCATCATTTACAGCAGGATATGCCCACAGCAGGATGTCACTGCATATATACTGACCCCCTGACATAAGTTTATTGATGTTTGATGTCAGCTTTGAGAATATTAAATGGAAACACGAGAGGAGTGACAGTTAAATGTTGCTGATCCCCTCAGTGTATACAGGTTAATTGAGCATATGGCAAATTTTCAACTTTCACTTCTCCCAAGTACAGTGCCAGACACAGATTTTAAACAAAAAGCAACAGCAGATATGTGGCAAGCTTTTCTCAGGGAAAATAAAATAAAGCAAATGCCATAAAGTCATTTCTATGACCTTATACTTTGGTAAACAAGCTCCTTATAAAGATTTGTGGATTTACTCCATTAAGTTGGTTCGCTCCTGCACCCTGATATCCCAGTTACCCAGTCTGTTTCTGTGTCAGTACGCTCCTGGGTGTCTTCTGGGGATAAAATGACTACATCTTTAAGAGCATAGTTCAGGGGACTATTAGCTCAACGGTCAGACAATACGCACATGACTCTGCTCACATTTTTCCTCTTCCAGTAGCCTCACTAGCAACCTCTGATGAAGGAGTGTGCGGAAAGGAGGAGTTACCTGCCCAAAACCGTGTGCCAGGGCAGGTGCTATGTGCCTCCGGCTACAAACACAGAAAACTGGAGGATACAAAGCAGTACTTCCATTATTTTGGATATCCTGATAAAACAAGCAGTACCCTACCTTCAGCACCTCAGGGCTGTAGAGCAAGCTCTGAATACAGGGTTTTAATACGGTCCCGTTCTTAATACGCATAGAGACATTCCCACATCAGGGAGCTTTAGAGGTCTCTGGCTCATTCATCCCAGTCCACTAACAGGAGGTGGCCTGCTAACTCAGTGCTGTGTGTGTCAGAGAGCAGCAAGAGTGATCTGCCGCACAAGGGAAGATGACCCAGGGACCAAGGGGACAGCAAGGCAGCCAAAAGCAGTGTTCTTACCGATGAAAGCCACGGTCCCACAGGACGCCAGACGGAAGTGCAGGGTCAGCCAACAGTCAGGTGTTCACACGTCCCTAGCGAGGCAAGCTGGGGTCAGCGAGGCAGGATCAGGACCAGCCAAATCCACAGCTGGAGTACTGGGCATCCCTATGGTGCTGCTCAGGCAGGGACCAGGGCTGTTGGCCTGAGCTTAAAAGCATCTCCTGCCGCAGAGCTGTTGGCCCACCCTTTGCTCCAGCAGCGGGTTACATAGGCAATACTGACTAAAACTGAAAAAGAGAAAAGGTCCATGCATAAAAACTAGGGATGAGAACCAAAGACTGACTGAGCATACGCACAGTTTTCAAGCTATGTCAGGTTAGCACGGTCCATCCAACACCTGGGTGCTTCCTCGTGTGGTCTGGGAAACAAGGCAGTCTGCCAGCCTGACTTCACAGATGCGTGAAGGGGGCCTGTTCTCAACCCCTTTTGTTACAACCCCCATCACAAGCCTCCACTGTGTTGAGGGGTGGTTTTCTCTGCTTCAGTGAAGGAGGAAAAATATGGAAAAACAGCCTTTTTTAATGGTTTGCTCCATGTAAGTGGCAGGATGGCATCTGCATATTAACCAACTACATCACACTTTGGATCACCACCAGCCGAAAGTACATGTTTGCATTAAACACGAGTGGGGCAGGTATTTCCCAGTTTGCTCCTGTACCAGTTGCTACACTCATGTGTCTCCCCATCTTATCCTCCATAAGAATCAAATAACATTGTATTACTTTCCAAACAGTGATGCACATGCCAGGAAAGTGAAGTACATCTCTACAGAGATTTGAAATCAAGAACCATAAATTGCAGACATTTATTCAAATTACTCAGCATCAGCCTTCTGAAGTAACAATAATAATACACTTTTGCCCATCCTCATCATATTGAACATGCTAGACTTTGAGAAAGGAATCGCTTCCCCCTTCTGCCGCTTCACTTCACCACATCTCATGATGTATGTAGCTACACCCATCCAGTCTACGGACAAGCCAACTGGGGCACAGTCACTGCCAGGCTGACACTTTCACAGGGCTGGGGAGAATTGCGGGCATTATCTGTTTCCACACGTGGGGAAGCCTCTATACACAAGGATGGGAGCAGAGTGATTTGAGAGGCTGACAGGGCCCTCTTCTCCTATCTGCCCTCATGGATCCTGAAGACTCCAAGTTTCTTTGTAAGACTAAGGCGATAGCAAGACAGATATGGAGCAAATCAGCATCAGGCTGACTCCCCTAGCAAGGGTCACAGCATTTGGGCACTAGTGGCGAAGAGCCCATGAAATTCCAGGCAGTCCCCACATCACCAGGACAGACCAGCTCCATACCACAACAGTAATATGGGGTTCACAAGCTGTGAAACAAGCAGGGACATGCAAAAGGAAGGAGCAGAAGCCTCTCAAACCACTCCCTACACAAACAGCCAGAAAAGCCCTTTTATCACACTGGTTCTCATACAACGCACATGAAGGTCAGTGTCCCAATTGCATTTGCCTCTGTCCAAGCTTATTAGACCCCTCTTTTGCAATCCCACATAAAGGGATCACTCTGGGGATAACAGCACTTTGAATGTCATGTGCCATGTGAGAAGAGCTACAGAAAAGCTATGATGTAACAGGTATCACGGGTCCCTTGTGGCAAAACCATCCTGTAGTTGTTGTGGAGATGGGCCGGTAAAATTTGAAGGTGCTCTTCTGGCAGAGACCAGTTCCATTTGGCTTTTATTGCTCTGCAGAAAATGTACTTCAGAGAATTTTGCTGGGATTGAAGATTGTTAAGGGATTGTTAACCGGGACAAAGATGTTATTGATGAAGACGGAAAAAGCAGAGGCTGGAAAATGTTTCTCGAGTAATCTTCTAGTATTTTATTGACATTGATCCATGACTGAACCTGGGAAAGAAACAAATTTTGTTTTCTGGCTATTCTAAACACCCTTTTTGCCTGTTAGCAGTAGTCATAAACTCTGATCCTCTTATTGCCAGACATTACAGCTATAAAAGTGCC
>NW_010389786.1:6227-8520 GCF_000710305.1 Buceros rhinoceros silvestris | reverse complement strand
AGTCATTTCAGTGTTTTGTAGCTCAAGCTTTTTATGCTTCTTCAGCTCATAGTCTTTTGATGTTATATGCACTTTGAACAAATCTCTTGGTATCTCACTGCTTCAGGTTTTCTCACTCCAAAATAGAGCGAAAACTCCTTGCCTGCTTCTATTAAATAAAAATTGCAATATCCATGTAAATGCTACAAAATATTGGTGTTCTCCCCAACCCCTTTTTTTGAAGTAACACTTTGCCTCTTACTTCTTGGGCTGAATCTGGTTGGGATGGAGCTAATTTTCTTCACAGCAGCCCAGACAGTGCCATGTTTCAGATCTGTGACCAAAACAGTGCTGGTAACAGACCAGTGCTTTTGCTCTTGCTGAATGGTGCTTGCACAGCATCAAGGCCCATTCTGCTTCTCACTCTGCACCACCACGGAGCAGGCTGGGGGTGGGCAGGAGGTGGGAGGGTGACAACAGCCAGGACAGCTGACTCAAACTAACCAAGGAGATATTCTACGCTATAGAACATCATGTTCAGCAATAAAACTGGGGGTGGGTGGTGTGTTGAAAATATCCATTGCTCAGAGGCTGGCTGGCCATCAGTCTGCTGGTGGGAGGTGGTGAGTGATCGCCTTTGCATCGCTTGTTTGTTTTTCTTTCTTTTTAAACTTTTTATCAAACCATCCGTATCGCAGCCCACAAGTTTTTCCTACATTTGCCCTTCCAATTTTCTCCCCCATGCTGCTGTGGGATGAAGTGAGTGAGTGGCTGGGTGGGGGCTTACCTGCCAGCTGGAGTCAACCCACCACACTCCTCTAGTACCTCTGAAAATAAAAAATGTCCAAAGCAGAGTGTTCTCCTCAACTGCTAATCAATCATTTGGCTACTCTCATTATCACGCAAGTGAACTCCTTCACTCCACTTCCTTTAAGTTTACAGGAAACCTATAACTTTGCCTACAGGAAAGAACCATGAACCAAGAGTCGGATTCATTATCTGGCAAATTCATAGCTTTTCTTTCATTCTGAGACACTTCCTGGATAGCTCACAGGAAATAAGATGGGGAGATGATGTTTCATTTTTCATAGCTGTTGGGTCAGCTAATGGCCATCACCATCATTTCAGAAATCAGATTAAAAAAGCTACTAAAGAAGTTGTTTTATCTGTAAGTCACAGTAGCGATGGAGCAAGTGTGATGGTCTACAGATATAACAGAAGCAAAGTGTGTAGGGAGAGACAGACCAACTAATCTGAGGAAGCACAGATGGTCTCAGAAGGTCTTTGCTTTTTCACAGCTGTATCAGAGGACTTAACAAAAAATGCTCCCTCTCCTCCAAGCCATGCCGCTCTCTTATAACAACATCTTTAATTTTGATAAAAAGGAGTTATTTCAGTAAATGTAAGATTATGACAATATTTCAACCAGCCCTCAGAAAAACAGGAATATTTCTTAAGTCAGTAACGTGAAAATCACGACTTTGGTGGAAAATCCTTGATGTTCAAAACCATATTTCTGAAACTGGTCCTTTTAAAAATGTCTATGTATCTTCACACCCTTGAATCAGAATGTCACAATTATAGTAAATACAATTTACCTAAAACTAGCTCCCAAAGAAGTTGGCAGGTAGAGTATTCCAGTGTAGAGATTGTTTATTATTTTGTTTATGCCAGGCCTAACAAAATTAACTCCCTCTCAGCTCTCATTTCAGTCATAGGCAGATACGTGTATCACCAAAAAAAGTCACAACGGGTCAGACACTGATGTCATTCTGCAAACCAGTTTTAAGTCAAAACTTTGAGATTTTTCTAAAAATTAAATAAGGATAAATGAAAACTGAGTATAATGTTCAGTCCATGGACCAAATACTTAATATTCTGCAGCCTTTTTTCCTTTAAACCACTTACAACAGTAAGTCACTATTATCATTAGTGCAAGGGTCAAACGGCAAAGCAAACTAAGGTGTTACAAGACTCACTCAAAGCCAAGCAGTAAACACACGGGAAGAAACACTAGAAACCAGCGTCAATCAATTCTCAAATTAGATTCTCGAACTCACTCCATTAGATGGTGGCTCTCTATTTGTTCAGTTAAACAGATCAGTAGTTCTCAGCAAAAACTTCAATGAAAATCATACATCTAGGATTCCTGGTGGTCCTTCCTCTACAGCTTAGGGCAAAGAGATAGCATAATTAACTTTGCCAAACCAACAGCTATCTGCCCTAAAATGTACATTAACCCAGGAACAATCATAACATATTGCATAAATGTCATATAATTGGATGGAGACAGCATTTCATTTAGAGTCAAAAC
>NW_010389786.1:3412-5989 GCF_000710305.1 Buceros rhinoceros silvestris | reverse complement strand
CTGCTGAAACAGGCACAATTTCGCTGTGCTACAGGTGTAAGTTCCTGTGCCACTTGGTGATACCTCAGCCAAATTTAGCCATGAAAAATAGCTTCAGTGTCTTTTTTCAGGAGTTACCACTTTCCAGAAACATGCTATTTTTTTCTTATGGTTTCCTGATTTAATCTTCTATAATCCACACACACCTGTTTGTCCTCATTAGACTCATTTATTGTGCTAAGGCTGAACAGATAGTGGTGTGAACAGACAGTGTCAAAATTTTTGTCTACTTCAAGAGTGACGGACAACTCTTCTATGATTAAGAATACGCTTACTTCTGCTAATAGCAAAAATACATCCAAACAAGAGGAGTTTCAGCAGTTTCTACTTACATAGCATCGTTTCTTCACTTCAGCCTACAAGAGACTACATTAATGACTTGAATTTAAAACTCTGCTGAAAACTGCTTTTCCCGGTCCTGCCAGGATGATTGATGGGTTTTCTGCTTTACGGATGGAACTCCAGAGGAACATTACCATGCTGCTTCCCGCCTCCCTACCAGATATTAACCAGAATTTTGGTAAACGTTATTTATGTGGAGATAGCATGGTGTGTGGGCAAGCAGTGAACATTGTAGCAAGAACACTTCTATTTATTTACTTAATTCCTCTCAACCTTTCTTCAGCATTCTGGTTCTGAAAACTATTTCACCACCTAGTACCAAGGAGATGTTAAGAAGCCTCCAACATTTTTTTCCTGATTTAGGTACAGAATTTCTACTCCACTACGATTTCTTTTGAGGTTGCTGATAGTCTTAGGGAATTTCCCCATCGTTCTTTTAAAACAACTATTTAAAATAAAACATTTAAATCAAACATTTCTCTAATCAGTCTCTAGAGGTCTGTTTGCTCTCTAGGTCAGAAAAGCTAAAGGTCAGAAATGTGCAAATTGATTTTGTTGTGGTTAGAATGAGTGGTCGGGATCAGAGACACCATGGAGCCTGCATTAGGAAGCTTCATTACGCAACATTAGTGTATAAAACAAATCCACAAATAATTAGGTTTTCACCCGCAACCTATTGTTTCTGGTCTTGCAACTGAATGCCCGGCATTCATTTAGTCATACTTAATAATTTTATTTTTTCTCCCAATTTAGCTTTAAAACTGCCTGGCCTTTGAGGAAAGGTGAAAACCAGAAACTATAAAACTCACAGCTCTCTATTTTATCAAAGCAGAAAATGCAATCAGCATATACAGAATCCTCACAGAATCTGTCATACGGATCATATGTTAAGAAAGTCAGAGGTGGGGAGTTTTTCCTGCAACCCCAAAAAGTTTGGTCTGGAGTATTTCAAAGCATCAGTTCTTAGGAAAAAGAATGACAAACAGAAGTCGGCATATCCTGTACTGCCCACCAGGAATAGACACAACAGGGCAAACCCCTAAATCTTATGAACTACCAGCTCAAAGAAGTAACTTGCTTCTACGTAGGAGTGGTAGCCGTAGCGATCTAAGCCGGTGAGTACAAGAACTGTCTCCCGTTGTCGACAACATGCGTTCAACAGAGAGCTTTTTACATTCCTGTAAATAAAATGACAGCTCAGTCATACCACGAAAGAGTTTCCTGAAGGACCAAGCAAACATACTGCTCGAACTCCTCAGATCAAGTGACAGGATCACAACAGAAATACATTCCAGTTTGCAAAGACAGACCCAGTGAACTGGTGCTATTGTGTCATGGACAAACAAAAGGGAAATGGCAACAAGTAAAAATATCCAGAAGCATCTAAAGCAGAGCCTGAAATAGCTGAAGACTTGGGGAGGGGGAGAATAGCCAAACTGGGACCAGTAGGCCTGCACAGCAATGTGAACTGCAGTAAAGGTCTACAGCAATAAAGAGTAACATGGCATAATAGAAGCCTGTTGCCTGGATATAGACCTGAACTGATCAAAATCTCTTTGTGTAAGAGATACACCCAAGTGTACATCCTCCTTGCCTACCGACACCCATAAAGATGAGACTGAACCACCTCAGTCCAAACAAACACGCAAGAAACAATTCCTAGGGAAAAGCAAGAGAACTGCTTTGGATCCGGCCAATGTCATGGCTCTTCTTCCTGGTTATTTCAGCCTCACTGTGATTTAGAACACAGGTCCTGGGACTCTGCCCTAAGCACCAAAACACTTTTGGTTTTGACATCCTCCAAAGTTCAAACTGTGCCAAAAAACCCTCCCCCCCCCAAAAAAAACCCCCCCCCAGCAACAAAAAAACAACCTGAACCAACCAAAACCATGTGGGAAAAGCTTACATTAAGAATAAAAAAAAGTCATTTTATTTCTCCTAACTACACTAACTTTTTATGTCTATAAATGGAAAACAAGACTGAAAGAGGAACATCGTGATCCAAATCAGAGTCCCGATGCAGAGAGATGGCAACATACTTGTGTAATAGCAATGAGTTCACCCAGTTTTGGGAATCCTGAATGCCCTCAAGCTGACCTCTCAATGAGAGCCCTCAATGAGTCTGCCATTCCAACTGTAAAATATGTGGAACATTAAATTATCAGAACATTCAACACGGTGATGTATGTAAAGGAT
>NW_010389786.1:351-3221 GCF_000710305.1 Buceros rhinoceros silvestris | reverse complement strand
GAAAATCAGATTCTCAGACACACACAGAGCTCTAAGGCCGGCATCTCTTGTACCAGTGAGAACATCAGACAGTTTCACTGGGAAGAACAAACCTTTTGCACCGCACAATCAACAGCAAAGGAAACGTGAGCTGCTATTGATTCTTTTCAGCCTACAGCAGCAGAAGGATCGCTTACTCATTTCTAATCAGTTCTGCTTAGGCAAATCAGCTCCAGGCAGCGGAGCATTTCCTAAGAGCCGTTAGGTCATGACTTGATCTCCAGGACAATTAGTGGTGACTTAAGACAATAGGGAAAACCACAGCTCGACTGGCTGAACAATGCCTGGAGTTCACAAGTAAAAAATAGAGTTTCTTGCAAATTGAGCACATGTCACTATTCGGAAAATGACAGACACCTCCCCACCCCTCCGCCCCAGTATGTTTTACAGTCTTGTCCACGCAGAACTACACTTTGAAACACAGAGACTCATTCTTATATTCTTTGCATTAATGCTAGAGATACAACTACTATGTTCAGAGGAATTATTGTTACCAACTCCACAAATAACTCATGGTTTAAAATGGATTTTTAAATATATCTACATCTACGCACATTTAAACCAATCTAACTGTATTGTTCCCTTTTCCTTCCTACTGGTTTCCCAAGATCAGCTTCATCACCTTTCTGTTTCTAGGCAGTATCTAATTTTTGTTCGTACACTGTGTGACACTTCTCACGTGTCATAATAGTTGTTTGTGATGTGCATAGAATCACTTATTCACAATAACTTTGTTAAGATTTCCTTAACAAAATCTAATTTGAGATTAAATTTTTCCAACATGGCTTTACCATCCTGCTATATCCTACACCTAGAAGGAGTTAAGTGAACTTCACCCTGTATTTCAAGTTGAGACCAGTAAGGAATGGAGAACAAAGGGTTTTTTCATGCTATGAAGTAGCACAGAGCATACCTGTTGTTCACGCGATTATTTGCCGACCAGAATTACTGCACCTAATAAGCCTTAACTTGAATGTCTAAAACCAAAAAAGGGGGACAAACATGCCAGTCCACAGACCAGCTGCTTTATCAGCGAATCTGATGCAGAGCATGCGAGAGGCAATCCAGGAAAAGCCAGGTACAGTAAGAAACACGTCTTCAGATGTGACTCATTTGCTGGCACCAGCTTCTCTTACTGAATTCCCAGGAATTCCTCCATATGTCAGAACTGACAAAAGGAAACAGTCATCTAAGGGCATTCCCGAGAACATCTGGGATTAGTTTCTTACTCAGGACTTACGCAGGTCAAATTTCCCTGAAGTCAGTGGTGTTTTCCTTGGGGGAGTGCTGGCTTTATTCAAAGCACTATTAATACCAAATTTTCAGTAACCAGATGCAATGCTTGCTTTTAATATACTGATACGAGACTACAAATACAACTGTACTATAAAGTGGTCTGTTTGATACCTAACTAAATTCCCTGATGTACCGTCCAAGGACAGCACCGCCCCATCTACAGACTTCTACGTTTCCTTGCAGTTTGCTATTTGAACTGGCAGGAAAACAGATTTTTCCATCACCAGAGCTTCATCATATGTTTCTACAAAATATTTTGGCAGTCAGCAAAAGCAGTCTTGCTCCAAATTTTTCACTTAGCTTTGACTGTAGCACAACGACGCTGAAAATATAAAATGAAGTCCGTGGGGTTTTTTTTTCACTTCTCCTGCTAATGTATATGAAAACAATAATGCGCAGGTATTTTAAAGCAGCAGCTTTACTTTCTTCACAGCAAAAACAGTGTCTTAAGGTTGTAGGATGTAACTCTGTACAAGGAAAAAGCCCAAAATTGTATTCCACAGAGATTTTTCACTGTCTGTAATCATGGGGTGTTTACATTATAAGGTGAAATAGCAAATGCACCACCAACCCATACCTTAGATAAGTGTTTTACCCTTTTCTGACACACAGGATCGTCTACGCATATAAGGTTCAGTTATATTTTTAGAAATAGCTAAGCTAACAAACCATTTTGAATGTATTACTTCTAATCTTTTGGATAACCCTTCTGAGCTTAATTGATGTGACAAAGCATCAACCTTCCACCTTGAAAAAGCTGAATGGAATCGCAGGGTAATTCATGTTGGGAGGGACCTCAGGAGGTCTCTACTCCAAACTCCTGCTCAAAGCACTTCCAATGTGTGATTACCCTTATGGGGAAATATTTTTTCTTCTATTTGACTGCAACCTCTCTTGTTTCAACTTACACCCATTGTCTTCGTGAAAGGCAGAAACGTTGTATCTTGCATTTCACACACGCCAGTATCACGAGGATTCCAATCCGTCGCTGGAACTGAGCATCTTGGCTTTGAAATTCGGTCTCTTCTTCTTTCGCCATGTTCTGATTCCTCTAAATTCTTCCACACAAATTCTCCATTGCTGTGTCTTTTTACCCTGACACCTACAGGTAGCCAAGGTGCTAATGCAGGAGGCTGCTCTCTGCCACACTGACTGAAGGCTTCTCTTTTTGCCCCTCTACCATTTGCATGCGGTGATTTTCACTTGCTCTGTAATTGGGCAGACGTGGTGTTTTGGTCCAGAAACATCTTCTCCAATTGGGCTGAACTCAGTGCAGTAAGGCTGTGCGCACACACAGAGCTCTGTTGTACACATTATTATTGTACATAATAACCAAATGTAACTGAGACTTTATTTTCATGCAGATTCAAGGCTTTTTCCTTCCAAGCTGTTCTACCAGTATGATAATGTGGACATAACCATATCAATTAAAAAAACCCTTGACGTTAATTGAGTTTAGCACGCTCACATCCTACTACGAGCAACACGATAGCAGTGTAACCTGGCTGACAGCTGTATCCTCGGTTAACAGGTTC
>NW_010389786.1:0-245 GCF_000710305.1 Buceros rhinoceros silvestris | reverse complement strand
GCTGCCAACAAAAGAGTTGCCGGCCATAGGGATGGCCGGCAGGCACCTGCTTGTTCAGTGTCAGGCAGCTGGTTTTACTCTCTCATTATCTCCACGTGCAGTCCTGAGGGTATAAAAAACATCTGATGACTAGATTTTTTGATTTGGTCTCTTCGAGGTCTCTCCTAAGCAGGCTTCTCCTCAAAATCTGCAAAGGATCATCAGCCTTTGAGGAGCGATGTGCTGCTCTGCCTGGCTCCAAACCC
>NW_010389785.1:17710-18842 GCF_000710305.1 Buceros rhinoceros silvestris | reverse complement strand
ACCCTCTTGCCGGGAGCGGCCGGAGAGTGAGAGCCAGCGGGCCCGGCGACTCGTCTCCTCTCTGTGGGGAGTGAGTCTTACCCATCCAGCTTCAAGAAAGCAAACCGCAACACAGCGAACTGTGTCTCTGAGCCGTCACGAATCGCTCCCTGTTCTGGAGACACTGCAGTAAAACAGCATCGTTCCCCTGCACCAGGCTGCTGCTCAAAACCGGGTAAGAACACTACACAAAAAACACAAGTGAATGCCTGGTGCCTGGCTTCTAGGCTGCACTTTTGACAAACGAATGTAGAACATTTTAAATATTTTTTCTATCTAGAGAGCTAAAAGTTTCCAAAGGATTTTTTTTAAAGAAGGGTGCATCGAAAATTAACTGAGATAAAAACGTACAAACCAAATCGCTGCCACCTCAAAAAAAAGGCCAGCACAGACATATTTTAGAACGAGGAACAAACTGCCTTCACCATCACTTTCAGAACCCCACGGCACCCCCCACGGGAGGGAACATTGCAGATAAACACTACCCACACCAGCGGAATCGTCCCTCTGCTCTGACTGCTGACACACTTCCTAAAGGGATCCTCGGTTTTGCTGTTTTTTGCACCAAAACCTGAAGAGAAAATCCCTCTGGCGCACACCCACTCAGCTTTCCTCCCAGAAGTACAAAAAGTGCAGTGAGGTGACACAGACATGGTGTCCGTCCCCACGCCAGCCTCGGGGAGCAGCTCTGTGTCAGGCGGCTGCAGGCTGCTGCTCACCCCAGACCCCGGGACAAATACAGACTGGACCTGCTGCCACCCCTCTGCTTTTGGAGCGTTAGGGAAATCTTGCTCAAAGCTGGCAACTTTCTCCGTTTCTCTTTGAGAAGCTGTGTGCTGGACATCCCGCACAGGCACAACGCGCAGGGAAGAGCTGAACCTGCACATACACATCTATAAATACAAGTACAAACACATACATACATGTGGCTACACTGACACTCTTTTTTTTATATTTATAGATATATATAGATACAGATATATCACAGGCAGTCCTGTGCTAGCGCTGGCGTGGAGGGAGCGAGTCCCCGCAGTTCAGAGCCGCAGCCGGCGCCCCCAGCGGCTCCCGGGGGGGGGGGGGAGCACCCGGCACT
>NW_010389785.1:2274-17570 GCF_000710305.1 Buceros rhinoceros silvestris | reverse complement strand
AGCTAAAGTTTTAAACATACGAGAGAGTTATCGGCGTCGCGGCTTACCTTCAGGCTGTGTCTAGACTGGGAGGTACGTACAACGTACGTACAGTGCAATACAGTCACCGCGGAGGCTGTAAAACACCGAGTGTTTCGCTGCCCCCGCTGCAAAAGGGCACAGAAAACACTGCTGTTTCACCATGCACAGAGAGTTTCAAAAAGAGACCGAAAAAAGCATCTGGCAGCCTCTCCCCCACCGCCCCCCGCCCCTCTCGCTCTCTGGTTGTTGGGGTTTTAAAGGAGTTGGTGGAGGAAGATTTATCGAGGACTGAGAACGCCTGGCCAGGACCATGCTGTTTCTGGCGCTTTGAGGCTCTGAGAAAGGACGAGGACACCACAACCCCCCACACAACACCACAAGAGCACAGAAAAATCTACCCACACTGAGCAAAGAATTGCTCTGTGGCCGTCTCCAAAACCAGCTCTGTCCAACAGGCTCCTCAGGTCCCTGAGGATGGTCCCCTCACCTGTGCTTCAGCAGCAGTCAGGTGGGAGGAAGACAACCGCCACGTACCGAACCTGATCCTGTGCACAGGCAGCACAGGACCTCACACAATTAGCACCAAACTGGTGACAAAATACATCCTAGCAGCCCCTCCTATGTGTGTGCTTTTCCACAGCATGTGGGCAATGGCTTCACTGCTCTGTAACTGAGTCATGCCATACCCACCACAAGAAGTCCAGCTGCACAGACAGAGCTTTTATTTTCTTACTTTCTCACTTCTAAAGATGTCATCCTCTTCCAAGACACACTCAAGGTACTTGGCACCGTGGCAGACAATGCAAAACCAGAGACATGAGCAAGAGAGTTAGAGGAAAAACAGACAAACATTCCCACCACCAGCAGAGTAGAGGTTGAGCCTGGCACATGGGGAACCTTCTGGCACTAAAAATCTTCATGTAAAAAGGAGTCAACTGAGAGCTAAATTCCACATCTGCAAACATGGCCTCGTCAATGGGAAATGCTGCATGAACAGGAAACCCTCAGCAGAGGAATGGGGCAAGGGGCTGCTCACACCACCTCCTGTGAGGTCCTTGGCGTCACCCTTGCCTGTCCCACCATCTGAGGAAGACAGGCACCACTGGGTCACCAGCACCACGGCATGCTGGCATGGCAAGCTTCCAGGAGAGCCAGGGTGCCATGGACATCGGGCAGCCAGACAGGTTCTGGTGACACACCTCCCTAAACCAGAGCTTTTCTGGAGACACCACAATTTTCACCAGGCAGAAGCTACTGGAGGAGGATCGCTGCAGGTGGAATGCAGTCATGAAAGGCATACGGTACTTACTAGTAAAAATACTGGAAATACCAGTCACACACATCAACAAAGTACCACTCAGTCATCACAGGAGTCATTAGCTTGTGCTACATACCGGGCGTGTGTATCCCTGCATATGGACAGACACTACAACATCCACTTCCTCATCTCCTCCAGGTTAAAGAAGGAAAAAGCCAACAAAAACCAGTGTCATGAGGTTAACTGTAAGTCACTGTAAATTTTCAGTGCTCTCCAGTAAGACAGCTATGGACAACCCAACGTGCCACACACAAGCCCATTCTGATGACATGGCACTTTGACCCATGTGCAGTTCAACCCTTGGCAGCAGACCCCCCATCCCCGTCTCCATCCCCGACAGGGAGCTCTGGCGCGGAAAGGCCCCATTTCTCTAGAATTGTTCCAGTTACAGCCTGAAGGCTCACACCATGAACACTGTCCCCTCCTTCCACAGGCCTCTGCACCCGACTCTGGCCACAGCTTCAAAGTACAAACCCACTTCCACTGGGTATGACTGTGAACAGGGAAGACGCGTAGTAAAGCATTAACAACAAGCTATTTTATTGCGCCTGTCAGACTTTTATTCAGTTTTAAAATTCATTAATACTCTTTTTTTTTTCCTGTGCTGATTCCACACACACATCTCCATGATTTATGCCCTTTTGTAGCCCTACTCAAACAACATTTTTTCCCTTTTTAAACCCCCAAGTCCTTTGTCTTTGGTATATTCTCTTTTGCATTTTTTAATTACTTAAAAATCTGGAACTTCTCCTTCAGAAGGATTAAATCAGTTTCCTGTCAGTGTTCAGAAATTCATTCACAATACGAGAGGTTTTTTTCCCTGACCTGTAAGAAACCCAGAGAAACAGGGACAAGGAAGAAAGATCAAACTGATGACAGAAGTGGGGAAAAAAAAAAATTCCCTTTATAACAATCAACAGAACAGCAAAAAAAAAAAAAGGGGGAGGGGGAGAAAAAAAGTGAAGAAGTCACCCAGAATATATGACCATGTAAGCATGGGCACTCTTGCAGAAAACCTAGTCAGCAATCCCAAGCCATGGGAAATTTAAATTACAGCTAAGGTCCACAATAGCGGCAAAATCTGCGCAGATAAAAGGGCCTGCTCAGGCTGCAGGTACCCTTGGTCTAGATCTCTTCAGATCTGCAAGGGAACTTTATTAGTTTTATTAATTTTTTTCTTAAATAATCAAGAGATTCGAGTGTATCCACATTACACAGTAAAGAAGATTAAGGGTTTTTTCTTTAATCAAAATATCCATATGCATGTGCTGTATCTTCCTAACAGAGGTGGATTCCCTCTGCTTATCACCGCTGCAGGGTGCATTCTGCAGAGCAGCTCAGGCACAAAACACACACACTGCGTGGAAGGAACGTGAAGGTTCCAGCAAACCCAGGCAGGGAGAAAACACCCCCAAATGGCAGGAGCAGCCCAGGGGTTTGGCAGTCCTGAGGAGAGCGGGACGGTTGAGGCTTTCTGCAATGCACAAACCAACAAAACCTGAATTCAGTGACATCAGTCTCTGCTGTATAGGCAGCCAGCAGCACCAGGCACCACCCTGTCCATCCATCCATATGACAGGGAGCGAGCGTGCAGCCCCAGCCCCACCTGCCCAGCTCAGTGTGGGCACGGGCACAGCAAGGGCACAGCTGGGCGGGAGCATGGAGGACCAGGGGCTCCCAGCCTCCTCCGCAACTCTCTCCATCACCAAGCTTCATGGAGCCATCGGCAAGAACGGTCCCGCATGCAGGGCATGCCGGCCTACTCTAACACAACTCCCAGTGCAGGCTACCTCCAGACATACGTTAATTTTACACCAAAATGGCGTGTCCATCAGCGAACCCTTCCAGCTGCCCAGCACAGCTCCATGGCACCTTCATGAGGCGCTGGGGCCACCCTCCCAACAGGATGCAGCGCCAGTGTGGCATGGCCACAGCCACCAACATGCAGCGTCCCGGCAGCCTCCCCAGCCTTAAGACAAGGAGCTGCTGTCTGCATGCAGCAGTGTGCTGGGAGCCGTCACCCAGAACGGCCGAGAAACAAAACCTGCTTCTTTGAGGTTTTTTGTGTGAAATTTGTATATAGACCCCACTTAAGTTGTACTGCTTTTTAGAAATACTACTAGAAATTAATAAAAAAAATATTTTAATTGCTGAACTGATTTTCTCCAAGAAATCTTTTTTTACTTTTGAAAGAAACTTTTGCTGAAATTTAATTCAGCAATTCACAACCGAGGCAACCAAAAAGTGCATGGAAATGTGGCTCTTTAAATAGATTTTCTGTGGCCTAAAAAAATGAAAAATTTCTTGTAGACATTTTTGTAGAAAAAGTTGGTGCTACAAATACCGGGACTGTAGAACAAAAACATACTATGTCGTGGAAAGGTCCTGCTCAAACCCGGCTGTCAAGGGAAAGGGTAAATTAAAGAAGAAAAGCACAACTTACTGTACTTTTTTGTCAGAAGTATGGAAGAAATAATTTTTTTGAACAAAATAAGCTTACACCTTCTCACTGTTTAAAAATACTCCAAAGGATTTGAATAACAGCACAGAGAGGAAAAATACAATACAGATGGTGGAAGATTTTTTAGTATTTTCTGTAGTACCACACAGAGCTGAAAGAAAATCTAGTCGCAGATCTCGAAGAAGCTGTTTAAAACAGCAATAGTTAACAAAAGGTGCTTCATTTCTGAGCATGGCTGACTGAAATTAAAAAATGGGTTAAATTTATCAGAGACTGCTATTTCCATTTTGACTCCGTGAGCTGCGGTTACTGCTCCTGAACAGAAAACTCCTTCCTACATTATTGTTTAGGGAGAAGGCAACAATAAAATGCTTTTAAATCCCTTTTTTTCATTCTAGGATTTTTTTTAAATTGTTTCATTCACTAAATGTTCAAACACTTTTCTTTCCTTCTTTTTCCTTTTACCGATATACCTTTATTACAGTTTCTGTGACAAAATTATAGACGTGATTAGTAAGGCTAAAAATCAGTGCACAGCAAGACCCCTAAATCTGGAAGATGAGATGGAAATGGATGCCAGAATGGAGAGCTGAAAAAAATGCTTTGGAAATACAAGTATCCACTTTATGTTCACTGCTTCTCTCTGTACAGGGCAGTTCTACAGGACTGTAAGAGCAAAAGTTGATGTCAAATCCTCTGCCTCAAGTGAAATGATTTAGCCCTTGAACACTGGCTTCTTGACGTAACTAGTGTCAACACAGAAGATTAAAAATACTCGTATTTTACCAAACTGGAGAAGTCAATCTGTCAGGAAACACAAAAATTACTTTATCCACTCGAGCGCTAGAAGATGGTGTGATGAACAGATACACAGACATCTTGCAACCCCCTGTAAGCCTCAGCAGAGTTCCGTGCTTCTGCTCTCCGTCTCTCCGCAGTTCCCACCAGAGCCAAGGCTGCACCAAGCACGGCTTCCATGAGTCGTGGGACAAAGCTCCGCAGAAAAGGCACCGTGTCACCCTCATGCCCAAACAGCAGCTGAATCAGACCCTGGCCCAGGGGCTGCTGCTGCAGAGGGAGGACCCAGGACCCGACTGTGCAGCAGCAGCACCGAACAGCACTGACGGGAACGGCGTAGGCTATCGCGTGTCCTGTGGACATCTGCAGATGTGATGGCAGTGGGATGGTGACCACGCCTGTGGCTAGGGCAGACCCAAACCCAGAGACTGTTATCTCTAAAAGCCAGAACTTCTCGTGCCACAACTATCACCTCTAACAATGCCTTGCTGCTGTGCTGGTAAGAAAGAACCAGAGAAAAAAGCTGCCATTCCCTCAGTGGGAGCCTGCAGAGTACGTATGTGCTGTTCCACAGACACTGTGGATTCAAAACCACAATACGCTGCACTGCGCAAACCTGCCAAGCCCAGAGTATGACCACATTGTCTCCAAGGAAGGTACTGGGTGGGCAAAGGATGAAATGGGGAGAAGATAAATTGCTTTTTGTATTCCTTAGTGGCTAGACGTCAATGCTGCAGCTTTGAGAGCTGCTTTTCCAAAAGCCGTGAGGGAGAAAAAAAAACCTGCAGAGATTAGGATTGCAGCCATAGGTGGGAGAGGACATATGTTAAAAGGACACTTTTAATGAAGGAATGAATGAAAGACTCCAACCATGGGAGATTAATGTTCTTATTGAACATACTCCTACTGCAAAGTGGAGGAAAGCACTGATAGGGGAGAACCCTCCTTCAAAGACCTGAAACTCTCCGACACTAGAAATGAATTCACGACATTTAGTGCACAGTACAGTTCGCAACAATTCTCTTTGCACGCTTCCTCATGGACCCTGAAAGTTTAAAAACTCAGGCAAACCACACCAGAGACCTGGATTGCTGAATCACCCATTTTTGAAACACCAGGTGAAGCAGGCAGGACCCTTTTTGCAAGGGTAGCAGTAGCAGCAGTGCACGCTTTTCGAAATGCCATGCGAGGAAACCCACAGCTGACCAGGTGGGGGCAATTGACACACACAGGTATGCGGCCACTGCTTTTCGCCTTGGCAACCATCTGCAGTTCAAGGGCCTGCTTCGCTTCCAAGCTGTGCACCATCTCACCACAGAAAAACACAGTTGGAGCAGGGAGGGACAGTCACTACGGACACAGTAAGTGCTTTCCCAATACCCTGCTACGTGAAACACAAAAGCCAGGGCCCATCTTCATACCTCAATCAAGGAGAGGTTGCCAACCAACTCTCTGTGCTGAGACACCAGCAGATGCGCAATGAAAAGTTGTATTTTACAGAAACAGGGTCACAAATACGGTGATGCTTAACATGGTATTGGACAAGCAAAGATAAAAAGTGAGAGGCATCTCAAGCCGTTTGAAAGAGGGCAGAAAAAGGAGTAAAATTTCTCAGCTGTGTCCTGAACAGCAGATCAGTGTGTGCATTAGCTGCAGCTTCCAAGACATCTGGTGAAGGCAGAGAAGAGCAGGTGAATCTTGGTTTGCCATCAGCACTCATTTCCCAGGGCAAAGGGACATCTCTCTCACAACAGATGGTGGTGACTAAGGCTGGAAGGCTCTATGGGGAGAAGACTCGCTGCACACTGGAGGCACCAAGAAAGCGTCCTTTGCTTATAGAGGATATTAAAAATCAGGCTGCTGGACAAGAGCAGGGCAGGCACGTGAGACATAGAGCAGTTCAGAGAATCAGGAGATATGCCTCTCCTGATGCCTCTATGACTCCAGCGGAACCTCAGCATCTCTGTTTCAGGGACTCAGACATGGGGACACACTCATCAAATGGCTGACACAACCGGCTGCTCTCATGGTCAGAGAACCGCTCATGTTTTAGATTCCCTTTTAGTGTGACGCAAACTGGACACAAAACATCGCACGACACTGTCACAGGAGGTCTCTCTTAGGAACGTGGTCACAGGAGGCGTTGGGGAGATGGGGAGAGGCCAGGCTTCACTGGTCACAACACGCTACGTCCATCCTTATTGACACGACAAGCCTTAAGACAGTAATTTACATGCTGTGTAGTCACCTAAACTCTTGATCTCTTTAGAAACCCTGAAAACAGAACTGTGCACGTCTCAAAATCATTTAAATGAATTAGCAGACTGTCTTGGAGAGGTAATTTGCCAACATGCCTATTTTTTAAATGCATTTCTGCCTTCAGCTTTAAAATGCTCGTGTTTACGTTTCAGCTAAGGAATCTTTATCATCTGTAGAACTGGAGATACAATGCTGCCTGAGCTCAATACACAAATTGGGGTCAATTCACATTAGGAAGATTTATGGCTTTTGTTCCTTAATAACCATTTTGATGCTGGTTTGGTTTTTCATTGCCCACACCCATTCATACAGCACCAATGTGTCTCTGCATCCCTATCACCGCACGTTAGAAACAGAGCAGGCAAGACAAACTTTCACATGCTGGAGCTACCCAAATAACTGGGATTTAGGACAAGGTTGAGCACCAAGGGTTTGCCAGAACGCATCCCTGTGGTACCCCTACACCTTGGTGCCCGGGCTGGCACAGAGGCTTTGCCCATGAGCAGCCTCTGCTCTGCCCATGGTGTGCAATGGAACACCGTGAACTCGTTGACAGTCACAGGAAACACACAGAGGTGAAGGCTGTCCGCAAAGTCATACGTATGTGGAAAGGCAACAGCTGAAAGGGGGAGGGAGAGATGTGTGACTGCCACAGCTGTGTGTGCCTGATGCATGTCCCGTGCGTGCCACACCTCAAGGCACAAGTCTGCTCCTGGCAGAACCACCACTGAGGCGAAGCAAGCCCCAAGAAGGGGGGGTGCCCCTCTTCATACCTCGATCAAGGAGAGGTTGCCAACCAACTCTTTGTGCTGAGACACCAGCAGGTGCACAATGAAAAGTTGTATTTTACAGAAACAGAGTCCCAAATACGGTGATGCTTAACATGGTATTGGACAAGCAAAAATAAAAAGTGAGAGGCATCTCAAGCCGTTTGAAAGAGGGCAGAAGAAGGAGGAACCCCCCAAGAAGGGGTTTTAAGGAGGTTCTGACATAGCTTTGAGAATAAAAATAAGAGTAGGAGAAGAACAGTTATGTTTATGAGCCTCTTATGTTGCTGCTTTTGACCTCCCATTCCAGCATTTCAGAAAATCTTCACATCACCTACATGAAATGAGGTGGTTTTAGTTCTGAACAGTGTGATGCGGGAGAATGCTGCTCCCATGAACCACCTCAAATGGGACTAGCACATTGTCAATATCTAGAAATGTTGTTCTAGAATAAGAAACCTTTCTGCATTTGCTAGGAGAACACAATACAAATTAGCAGAACTCCTGATATCAACCTCCTGCAATGATTTTTAAAGCCTCTCTCAGCCAGTGCTGACACACGTTCGCTGGAAGAGCACAAAGAACAGAGATCTGTGAACTTTCAGGTCATGTTACACCCAGTAGGCATAATCACATAATGCTTTGGGTCAAAGGGACCTTTAATAATTGCTCTGATAAATTAATTATGAAATGTTTCCCAAAATGTATGTTTGTGATTTTGAAATATGCTTAAATTCTCAACCACTGTTTAATCATTTTTCTATCTTCTGGTTTTTTGGGTAATCTTCAGCGTGACCATCAGCAATTTTGGTACCTAAATCCAAGCAGATGCAGAGAGTAATTCAAACGACAGGAACCCAGCTCCAGGCCATTTGCTTGCCCAGCAGTTAGGAGAAAAAAAGACACTACGCAGAAAATGTATTAACTGTATTGTGCACAAACTGCACTGCTGCTGCAGCAATGTTCTGTTACAGAACCAAATGTCTGCTCCCCAGAGGCAGAGCAATTCCAGAAAAACACAAGCAGATGAACTCTAGTTTCAAAGAACAGCACATGAAAATATGAAAGAAAGCTATTCAGGAAATTTAGCAACTTGCAAGTCAAGACACTGCATTTTAAAAGATTTATAGAGGAAAAAATTACATAAATTCCAAATATAATATGCCTGTCTGGGGTGCTGGCATGGCCACTGAATGCTCTGCCACCGCTCTGGCATTGCCCTGAAAGCAGGGAAAGCTTTCCGTAGATCTCCATGGCTTGGGCAAGTTCACAGCGGCTTTAGCCAGCTATCTGAGATGGAGAGCACAAAATGGTCTGCATGGACAGCTGTGTGAAAACAGACAAGGACAGCCCTGAGCCAAACCTCACTGAACATTTACAGGCAAAAAGCACGTATTTCACAAGGAAAGATGGCAAAGGCAGTTTCTCAGCTTAACAGAAGCGTGTCAACAGCCATTCTGGTCACCCAGCCACCCTGAGGAGAAACTTCACCTGTGTCAGCCCGCAGTACACTCCATTTCCCCGCACCCAAGCCCACCTCATTTACATGTGTGCCAAGTAAAACTATGGTATACGTCCTTTTGAAATAAAAAAAAAGCCAAAGAGTAGTCTTGAAAAGGACCCTGAATGCTGCAGCCGACCTGGCCAGCCCTGCTACCAAAGCAGCCTTTTTCTCAGTGTTTTTACTCAAACTGGTAGGCCATGCTGTGTCTGGGAGAAACTTGCTTCGAGAAACTGGTGGACAAGAGGGAAGTGCAGTTGCTTATTACAAACACACCTACAATCTGTGGCACCAACCATCTCTTTCACTGACTTTCTGCACTGTAACGTGGAGGAGTATTTTACCAAATACCAAAATGTTAGACGTTAGTCTTAGCGGCCGGGAATCTCTCTGAATTATTCAAGCAGGATCCATACAAGAAGTACAGTAGATTTTGGATCAACTGCGCAAACTGCTAGACTGCTGCAGGAATGGTTACAGGACCTGCTTCAGGAAGGTGAACCAGCTCAGGTGTCCCCTCCCATCCCTGCCCTCTCCTGTCACAGTTCACCTCTTTCTTGAGCTGCAACTGCTCTGGTCTGGTATACGCAAAGCCTGAAGAGGCTGGCGTCTACCCTGCTGAGGGGCAGTGAGGCCAGGCAGACGGGGCACAGTCACAGAATCGTTTTGGCTGGAAGAGGCCGTTAAGGTCCTCGAGGCCAGCCGTTCCCCCCAGCACTCCCAGGTCACCACTGACCCTCATCCCTCAGTTTGGGCAGCAGGGCAGAAAACTCACCCACCAGACAAGCAATGACTCTTCTCCCCCAATTACCACCACCAATTTCTTTCCTACCCTACACATTTCTCAGCAAACTTTTTGCTGTTACACAGCTCCCGCCTCGGATTTTCTTTATGTCTTAGTCCTCAAACTGGTTTTTTTTTCCTCCTTCCATTACTTAAAAGAAGAAATCATTGCATTCCCTCTTTATGACACGTCCCTCTCCTGCAGCATCTCTTAGGAACACAGAATATACAGGAAAGCTGGAAAGTTCACAACATGAATCACTCTGATACTCATTCTAAATTTCTGCCAGCACAAATGCTGTCTTTCCAGATAGGTCACTACTGAAGTGACGGTCTGCTTTCTGTTTATCTTCCTTTTCAGACATCGACATCAGGTCACTGCAGACAAATCCTACCACATATGGAAGAACAAACCAGTACTAACCTTGGCTGACGGGAGTAGCACAGCCTTCGAGGTTCAACATTATATCTTCATCCCTGTCATCCGCATTGGCTCCCAAAAGCATCCAGCTCTCGACATGATCACTTTCGGATACCAAGCTCTCCTCCTCTGAGCTATCATCTATGACCAACACATCCTGGACGGCATGAACTCCAGCAGAACTAACCGGGCTAAGATTCCCGCTCCTGTTTTTCCTTCGCTTTGAAACGCCTGCACCTGACCCAGCAGGACACAGTGTGTGACACCCAGCAGCTGTGGTGTGGTTTGGAGTGGAAGAGCCTCGGTGCACTTGTATTGCATCT
This sequence comes from Buceros rhinoceros silvestris, assembly GCF_000710305.1. Lineage (NCBI taxonomy): Eukaryota > Metazoa > Chordata > Aves > Bucerotiformes > Bucerotidae > Buceros > Buceros rhinoceros. The sequence continues at coordinate 6,918 of NW_010389785.1, read as the reverse complement.
TGTGCCAAAGAGCTTTTTGACTTCTTTGCTTTGCTTTTGTAAACGCTATCTTCATCTGGTGTATCAGACAAGACAATGACCTCTGACACCTGACTACCACAATCAATGAATTCAGCGATTTCCTTATCTTCACACCATTTCTCAGCTAGAACTGTGACTCCTGCATCATCCATTTCGTCATCCATTTCTTCATCCATTTCCAGCGTGCTGATTCCCCCAAGATTTTGGGAGTAGTGGATCTGGCTGTACAGATGAAATTCCACCTCACTATCAACACTCTGTTCACTGGATGTCTCCTCGTGGTAGAGTTCATCTTCATATGCTTCAGCGTTGTCATCATCTTCATACCCAACAAACATTTTGGAAAGCAAGCAGTGCGTATCTACAAAAAACCAAAAGGTTGCGTCAGAACAGTTATGGATGTATGTTCAAAACCACCTTCCAAATGACACCTTTGGTCCTTCTGAAATCACTAAGGTTGGTCACAGGACTGTGCACAGACGATAAAACTAGGTAGACTGAACAGCTACATGATCAACAATCAGTCCCATAAGAGCAAAATCTACTCAAAGGTGCATCTGCTTTAATCTCCTCTACTAATTTAACCTTGACTACTTTGGCCTCTGAAAGTTGCACTTAAAGTGCTCTCAGCTTTCACAGCTCCTCTCCATCCTGGATTCAAACTTAGGGTACCTGCATGGATTGGGAGCCCAATTAGTGTCTAAATATAAGTTCTGATCATTCCACAGAGTATTTTTAATTCTAGGTGCTATGCAACTTGTTTTACTAAGGAACATTTTCTAGACATATCTGAAAGACTAGGGAAGGGACATTCAGCAACACATGACCTCCAAGAGGTAACCTGGGGCCTGTCTACACCTGAGCTGCAGAGCAGCTGAACAGGCACTTTGGAATTTAAACCCTGTGATGAGAAGTGCTAGGGCGATGATGCAGGAGCACCCAGACACATTCTGCAGAAGGTCAGGACTGAGCGTAGCATGAAAAACCAGGACAGTAAAGGTGGTACACAAACCTGCAGCCTTCATACCAGCCAGCTGTCACATTGTCCTGTCAGGACTTACGAACCGAGTTATGATGCCATGAAAATGCAGCCACAAGGCTCTTAGACCCGAGGAAGATAACACCTGCAAATCGTGTCTGCTCAGCACAGCATCAGCTATGACACCTTCATGCTGCTGCTAATTAAGCAGTCATTATCCACAATATTTAACGGGCTTTTCGGTGGATCCAGGACCAAAGCCCCAATTTCACAGAAGAGATTTCCATAGAATTTCATAAATCCCTCTTCACGTACTCAGCAACATTGCTCTTCCAATAAACATGCCGTAAGAGCTGCCTGATGGGACAGAGCACCCTCAGCGGGTTTGCAGGTGATGCAGAACAGGGAGGAGTGGCTGGTGCACCAGAGGGTTGTGCTGCCGCTGAGAAGTACCTCGGCAGGCTGAAGAAGTGGGCAGTGAGGGAGCCTCCTGACAGTCAGCAAAGGTAAATGTCAAGACCCGTGCCTGGGAAGGCAGTGGGCTGCTGCCTGGAGAGCAAGAAAAGGACCTGGGACAGGCTGACCATAAGCCATTTCAGGGACAAAAAGCATCCTGGTCTCCTGAAGAACATTGTCAGTGGGGTGAAGGAGCTTATCCTCCCACTCCAGTAAGTGCTCACAGGACCACAACTGGAGCTGTGTACAGCCCTCGGCTCTCCGGCACTGGGAAAGATGGACGTACTGCAGTGAGTGCCACTAGAACGATTAAGAGCTTGGAGTGTCCATCACGAGAGAGGCTGAGACATCTGGGACTGTTTGTCCTCAAGAAGAAGTGGCTCAAGGGTATCTCATTAATGCACATAAACATCTGATGAGGGGGGAGCAAATATGACAGAGCCGGGATCATCCGAGTGCGTCCAGCAGCAGGATGAGAGGCAACAGACTCCAACAATAAAATACAGGAAATTCCACTTAACCATAACAAAACAACCGTTTTTAGTCTGTTGTCCAGAATGGCTGTGGAGCCTCCATCCTCTTGCCAGAGGTTCCTTCCAAACTCAAGTGTCCTGTGATCCCAGCCCCAAGGCGAGTGTCTCTGGAGCTCAGTCCCTGCTCCTCAGCGAGAGTGGAATCCAGAGACATTCTGAAGTCACTTTGCCTAATCCACAGATTCCTTATTGCATTTACAAGACCACATCGTGCACAGAGAAGAGGAAAGGAAGAGCTTTCTCTGAATAGTCTGTATTTCTGCATTACAGTTACTCTGGGAAGCCAACAAGCTTCCTTGGACATGACACCTGTTGGATGGAACTCACTTGTGGAAGGAAGCTGCACGGCACTGTATAAATTCACATACTGATACAGAAGTATAAACATTTAGATGTGGGGCTTTGCACAGAAGTTATTTGTGGGATGACAGTGTTCAAAGGACCCAAAGGCTCTGATTATGTCAGCTTCCTGTGCACACCCTGCAAGAGTCCTTCCCTCATCATGGTAGGTATGACCCAGTTTGTATTCCTGTCATACCAGAAGTCAAACTGAAGAGGAAAACACTTTTCCCACAAAAATAAATAAAGCAAACTCACACGAGCAGGAAAATACACACTTATGGACCAGCACACGCTGTGCTCTTCTGTTAAGGCTTCCAGTAGACCAGCATACATCATTCCATCTCACCTGCACAGCTCAGGAGGTCACCTTGGTTGTCACCAGCTGAGATGACACCCAAAAAGCATCAGAACCCTACTCGTTCTCTCACGTTCTCTGTGTCACTGCCTCTCCATACACTCAAACAACAAACACCTCCTACAACGTAACAAGTGGAGGTTCTAGAATCTGATTTAAAAGCATTCTCTGCCACAGGATGACAAGTACCTCCTGGAAACTTCACACCTGCCAATACAGAGCTCTGCAGCAGCAACCTGAGGACAATGTGGATCTATCTGGATCTGCTGGACTCTACGTCTCTCATCAGATTCTTGGGTAAATACAATACCTATTACGCCAAATAAAATACAAGAGAATCAGGTCAGAACGTGGTGGTAATAGACACAATGAGTCTATTTTACACCAGAATTTAGGTTTGGATGCTGTAGATAGGAGGAAAAGGTAAAATAGTGGCCACCTGAACAGCTGTAGGCAGTAAAAAAATACGACAGAAAAGCAGACTAAACAGAGGACCCTTACTTGGATATTTCTCTAAATGTTACATGGGGTCACCTCCGAAAGAGGTCTAAGCCTGTTCCCATCCTCAGGGAGAGGATAAAACCAGAGCTGACTCCAACTGAGCACATATGCAATACCGATCTGTGGCTACGGAACGTGAGAAAAGAGACACTCAGTACCATGGGGGATTAAAGTGTCCCCCCGAAGCACACCACTATTTCAGTGATACTCGAAACGCCAACTTCATTCGAGCACTCCTTCTTTCCCATTCTGTCACCCGCTGGATGGAGCTACACCAAGAGCATGCCCACTACTGAAATACACAGATAAACAAGATCACCAGTGTCAGGAAGCTGAGTCAGGGACATGTCATAGTGAAGGCAAGAGTAAGAAGAGGCAGCACGGCACTACACTTACTGTGATCTGTCCTCCTAGAAGCTCAGGTCAAATGGCTCCTCCTCCTCGCAGGTCCACACACAACTAGAACAACGAAGGGCTCTTCTTCTCTTGCTCAGCGCCAGGACACTGGGAACAAGAAACACCAACCATCAACAGTCTGAAGACACCCAGTTCCACTGACCACCACCCTCAGGCTCAGGCAATAGCCATGACCCGCCTCTTCACCCTCTTTCACACCAAACTGCCTCTGGGAAAGGGAAGAGGAGCTCGACAGACAGTGTGTTGCTTTTTTCAGGTTGTCAGAGTGAAGCAGCCTCAGACACTTAGAGAAAGTCAGATCCAGCTGCCGCTCCTCAGTAGTTCAGATTTCCTTTCACTGCTGAAAAGTTCAGACTACACGCAATCGTCCTAGTTGCTACCAGCTGGACTAGGGCAAAGACATTCCTCACATCTGAGAGTGAAAACCATGTTAAAAACAATAGTCCTGCAAGGACCAGCTGACGGGCAGGCTGTACAGCTGCAGAAAGCGTAACATAACGAAACATCCCACTTTGGAACCGGCTTGCCTCACTTTAAAAAAAACCCAGAACTTCAAACCCTAGCCCGGGGGAGAAGCCCATCCTGTCACCACAAGGAAACCCTTTCCTACCCGAACACAGAGCACAGCTTTCCTCAGAAGTACCTGTCTGCCTCTCTGCTATTAGAACAGAATTAAAAATCACCACCATCCGAATCACTTTTGACCATTTCCAAATAAAACTCCAGGCAGGTGGAGTTGAAGTGGCAGGAGATCATTTTCCACCATCATTTACCAACGCTTGCCAGCATTTTTTATCCAGTCCATTAAAAAAACGCAGCACCTCCCCTTGGTAAAGCAGCAGAGCTGGCAGCAGCACCAGGCAGCCAGACAGGAGCGGGGAAGAGCACCGACAACCGTATTAGGACACACACAGTGGCTTTCAAGTGGTGTCAGATGAAATTTCAGAGCATTTGGGACGCTCGGGTGCAAGATCATTGTGGAAGGGGCTTCGCATAAGTGCCAGTATGGTGCCCAGGCCCATCCTTCCCAGGCCATTCCT